>NC_080712.1:30602645-30750145 GCF_019097595.1 Hemibagrus wyckioides | reverse complement strand
AGTTTGCCCTTCCTGTTACCGCAAATCCCATAATGATGCCAGAACTGTAGCTGAGTCATGTGCACCTAAACACACACACACACACACACACACACAATCATGCGAGTCTGGAATAATCCTCCTTGGACGAGTTGTAATTGTTGCTGTGAAGACGTTTGGTTGGAGATGATTTCAGTGTAAAAGGCTCTTCACCTCAGACACGTCAGGGCTCTCCTCCTCCTCCTCCTCCTCCTCCTCCTCCTCTTATCTCTCCATCTGTTTTCTTGTTAGTTTTTGAGTGTTTGTTTTTTTTTGGCCCAGTGAGAATGATCGCACAGCTCACCATCTGACATGAAATCATTTGCATTTGACACATCGTGTTTATCCCATATGCCAGAGTGCCAGTATAAACACAGCCGAGGCGCAGCGTCGGTTATTTGCCTCCCTCTTTCTCTAGCGTGTGTAAGTGACGGTTTTAGCCTCCATTACCCCTCGCACGTCCCCCTTACAGCCAGCTCACGTCTGTGGCTGACCTGAAATGTCTGGAGACTGGACACACACACACAAACACACAAACACACACACACAGTGAAGGGAAACATCTTTAACATTACTATTAGGAACGATGATTATAAAGTCTGGTAAAAGACTTGAGTGGAAACCACAGACAGACAGACAGACAGACAGACAGACAGACAGGCAGACAGACAGACATAATAACCAACCACAGTGGTAACTTTCTCCTTTTCCTCTCTCTCTCTCTCTCTCTCTCTCTCTCTCTCTCTCTCTCTCACTCTCTGTGTCACTCTCTATCTCTATTTTTAAACTCTCTCTCTCTCTCTCTCTCTCTCTCTCACTCTCTCTCTCTCTCTCTCTCTCTCTCTCTCTATTCTCAAACTTTACTTCTCTCTCTCTCTCTCTCTTACCTGTCCATATTGTTAGTGGGCCCACAGGTGCAATCCATCACGGTTTGCATTCCCATCTTGTAAGCAAACATTTCACAGGGGAGTGCTCTGGGGATTTGCATCCTGACCACACAGACATGCACAATAACACACACACACACACACACAGAGCACACATACATTGCAGGCAAATGAGGCAAACCTCTGTGCCAAGGTGGGTTACACGCTTCACTGTGGGCTAGTGGAACTCTGGGAATAAAACAGCTCCCTGTGGTGGGGCACTACACACACACACACACACACACACACACGAGAAAGAGAAAGCTTTTTACACGCTTTGAATTCCATCGGCTTCAACAAGAAATACAGAGAGAGGCAAGAGAGAACATCTGACATGTTTTGTATATGTTTGTGTGTGTGTGTGTGTGTGTATGTGTGTGTGTGTAAAACAATCATTTCCTGTCTTATTTGTCCTTTATGGTTAATTCTTTCTCACACTCCTTTTTTCCTCTTCACTCTGAATCAACACATTTAAATGGAGAGTAATAGAGATCATGTGTAGGGTGGGTCCGGCTATTGCTTTCTGTTTTACGCACACACACACACACACACACACACTTCCAAAAGGTATAGACTTTCATTATTGTCTAACTTAACATTATTATATACACAGAATAATAATAATAATAATAATAATAATAATAGTATCATGCACCTTAGGCACATCTGGATTTCAGAAGAATTTCAATATTTCCTTCTACCAGGAAAAAGTATAAGAACCTATTTAGTCTCACTCACTCAGAATGGAGGTCTAGGGGCAGCTGTTGATGTCCATCAACATATGAAACAAGCTATATTCAATAATAATAATAATTAAAAAAAAAACTTTTCCATGAATTTCTCTCCCAATCCCATATCTTGAGAAAACACACCCTACATTTTTTTCCTTTATCTACTCTCATGTTCTTTGTCTCTGTTCTTTGTCTTCCCGGACTTTAGAATTCTACGTTTTTGTGGTTTTTATACATTACAGTCATAGTGGTGTGAGTCAGATGGTGTGTGGGTCCCACAAAAATTGCACCAGGAATCATAATGTCAGAGTCGGAAAGTTGGATAAGACTCCATCTGGTGTCCCTCTCTGTCTAACACCCTTTATCATTCGAGTGCGCTTGCCTTGAAAATGCGTCCCTAGCCTGTAGGATCTCTGTCTACCCTCTAGAGGAGGCTAGAGAGAGAGAGTGTCCACGTGAAGGGTTTGTTTGCGTCCGGTCGTTTATACGATGCCGCTGAGACTCAGGTGCTACGTCCTGTCGTTGTTCGGGAAATACGATCTCCGCTCGCAGCTTTTCAGCTTTCTCTGTTCTATATTTAGCAAAAGGGAAGGTCTGGACTTTTATTCTGTAAAGCATTCCATCCCGAATCGAGAAAAGAAAGAGAGAGAAACATGTTCTTTGAGAGGGGAAAAAAAGAGAGAAAGAAGCAGTGGAAATTGTAAAGGAACCGTCTCGTTTTTTTTTCTCCTCCCCTCCTCTGTCTCTGTTTCTCTTCTCCACACTTCTCCAGACAGAGAAGAAGGAGGAGGAGGAGGAGGAGGAGGGGGTAAAAAGACGTTTCAATGAGGCGGTGGCACGCAAAGCAAAGCCCAGCACCCGCCCCCCCTTGGGCTGCTGGCATGCCAAAGCCTGCTCGCTAACAAAATGTGCTCGGCTATCCCAGCATGCACTGCTGCGGGACAAGCACCCGGTAGTTTCAAAAATAAATAAAAGATCACAAAAAGTTAGCAACTGTGTGTGTGTGTATGTGTGTGTGTGTGTGTGTTCATAACATGCAGGTGCACTGATTTTCTTTCGTCATCCACATCTGACAGAACTCCAGACGTCACTCATCGTTCTCTAAACGCATTCAGTTAGCATAAAGCACTGAGGTTAAACTCCATGGCTAGCTAGGCACAGTGCTGTGTTTATGCTAGCTTAGCTATATATATATATATATATATATCTGTTGCCATTGTAAGAAAACCATCCACTTCCAGCTTTGAGCTTTTGAGGAGCTTTATTCCTTCACAATGATGCCCAAGCGTACCATGAGTAATAACAGAGAAATAACAAAGAGCCTTCATCGCACTTCTCCTCACTTTCCATATTGGATTCCTGCGTCGAATTGTGCGGCTCATTTTGCGTCGTTTAATAACCTCGGTGAGGCAGTGCATCATGGGACAGTACAATCAGACGTAAACTTGGCACGTCGAGCCACTTAGTGGTCCGTTTCAATTCATAAACATGGAGTTACTCATCTTTATTCGTCTTGCTGTTGACAATGTTCAGGATTTATTGACGCGGTGGCCATTAGCAAGATGGCAGCATATGGTGTAGTATAGTATAGAATAGATATACAGTATATAGGAAAGGATAAAGTATATAGCTTTCTTTCTCACATCAGGAATCTTAAAACTCAGATTTTTCTTCTTTTAATAGCCTGAGTGCTCTGAGATCCGGGCATGGTGTTCAACAATCTAATGCGGGTCCAAAAGGTCTGACTCGGCTGCCAAGACCTCGCTTTTATTCCACCATCTATCAAAAACTAATACAAAACCATTCTATTTCATAATAATCCAAGCCGAAATGCAAATTCGTACTCACTCCATACATATCCTTCAAGAACGGCTTATAAGAATTGAAAAGAATTTTTTGTTAATGAATCAGCGTACAGTATTAAACTGCATAGCTCGATCTTATTGACACACCCCAAAAAAGTACATTCTCACATTACACATGTAAATGACAAAGTGTTAATTGAAGCACTCATTACTCACAAATCAAGGGACTTCCAGTCGCACAACATTGTCACAAAGGTGTTAAAAACGATGGCGCATGCGATAAACGTCCACTTAAAGGAAACCGACGTGAATTGAAAGCCTGGGAAGGCAAAGCGATTTGCAAGCAATCGAAAGCTTTGGATGTATCCACAGTGCTTTTTATCTGTTTACAGTTACTTGTAATGTTGTGTAACCCCTTACGAAGAGACCTCCCCTGACTGCATGCTTCTTCTTTTTTTCGTCACATAACTGAGAAACCACAGTCTTTTACCCCCAAAACTTTCCTTGAGCCGCAACCACTTAAAGCGACAGGTTTACCTCAGGTCTTTCACAAGTATTAAATAAATAAACTGAACATTTTAATTAAATTTTTTATTGGACATAATGAAAGGGAGAAATGTCTGGAGTTCATGCAGGGAATTTTTTCTGACGAACTTGTCACATGAATGATGTTTTGCATATTAGACATTATAGATAACCTTGATACATCTTTGTATCAGTGACTGATCGGGATCCGGTTTGACCAGAAATATCTATTTCTGTCTTTAACTCAGGTACGGATTTGTTCCAGCAGCGCACCACGTTCCCGTCTCTGTCTCCCCTCACAGCGCCGCGGTTCTCCGACCCTCACATGCACTACCCGGGCCCTTTCACCTACTCCACCAACCCACCCAGTGCGGGCATCGGGGGTCTCAGTGTGACGGGTGTTCCTGCCTCCACCCGCTATACCACCTACCTGCCTCCACCTTACCCCGGAAACCAGAACCAGAGCTCGCACTTCCAGACCAACTCGTCTCCCTACCACCTGTACTACGGCACCGGATCAGGTTCCTACCAGTTCTCCATGGTTCCTGCAGGTGGCACCGCCGGGAGCACGGTCGGAGAGCGATCGCCCACTCGCATGCTGACTTCCTGCACGGCAGCAAGCGGAGCTACGGGGTCAGGAGGCGGAGCTGGCGGCCTGATCGGCGGCACCGACGGTGTGGAGGCCGATGGCAGCCACAGCAACTCGCCGAGCGCCATGAGCACACCGGGACGAATGGACGAGTCCGTCTGGAGGCCTTACTGAGCTAAGAAAGAGCGTCAGAAGAGTTGCATGTTTTCGGGTCGAGATCGACGGCCACCATTTTGAGTGGTTTTTCTCAGAGACGGTATCGTTCAGTTGATTAAATGTTGTACAGCATATTTCACGAGTGCTTTAAGACGGAACTGAGCAGGAAAGCACAGACTCTGAAAGACTGATGTTTAGTTTTATTCTGTAACGAGAGCAGCTGGGCGGAGACGAGAGCAGGAGTTCAACGGCCAAGCGAGAGAAAAAAACAAATGACACTTGAGGAAGTTCAGAGAATCACCTTTCACCTTTGGCCAGGTCTAGTGATTTAAACAAAGCCTGAGGACATGCTGCATTGGGCCAAAGTGATTGATCTGACTTTTATTTATGGCTGCAATCAGCTTTTTTTACCTTTTTGACGGAACAGCATCGATGTTCAGCGTACAGAATGAATGATGATATTTTTTGACGACAGTTTTCATTTCTTCACCAATCATGAACAATTTCTTTTTATGATTACAGTAATTATTATTATTATTATTTTTTTTTTTAATTGTTTTTCTTTTCTTTTCTTCTTATTTTTTTTTTCAATTTCCAGCCATTATTTGTCTAAACTAAGTAATATGGTTTGGGTTTCTTTAATTTATTCGAGCCAGTTCTATCATTATTCCTAATGTTTCCAGGTAGAAAAAAAAAGCATTTTCCTTTGTTTATTTCGTCTATTTTTTTTTTTTCATTTCTATGATTTAATATAAGATTGCAAGTCATGCTACTGTAATATATTATTTCTAAATTATGAAACGATTACCAATTTTAAACGTAATGTATTTTTTTTTCCTATGTAGCTCCAATGCACTAAAACAGTCTATTTAAAAAAAATAAAGAAAAGAAAAAAAGAAAAGAAAACACCCAAAATAAAAAAAGACGAGGAACGCTATCCCTGATATGAAAAAAAAAAAAAAAAAAAGTCGCAAAAGGTCAAATTTCATGGTAATAACTCATAATGGAATATACTGCAAAGGCACGATGGCTCGCTTTTCTTTTGTTCCCCAAAGTGTTACATTTTCTGATGTCATCCCAGCCTCGTAAAGAATGAAGAACACACGTAGCTTTAAGCGCCTTCTTTATCCCTCTTTCCTCGCATCAATGAGCCCACTGAAATGGTAGATGATAACTACATATGAAACTGATCGTCGCTCATTATTTCAATGACAAAACCACACACAAGCTCGCACATAGGAGCCGAAGTGGCCAGAAATCCTCCCTCCCTTCCTTTCAGGTGTGTGTGTGTGTGTGTTGTGCACAATAGGTCATCAGCCAGAGGCCTTTCCCAGCCCCTCACACTCCACCACACCTGCTCTCCATACCTAAAGGGAGAACGAGGACGAAAAGAGAGAGAGTGTGTGGCGAGTCAGATCGTCTTTCAGCGACCGCCAGCCATTCTTTAGACCGCCGGTTCTCCTAATGCCGCCTTCTTTGTTTCGCTCCGCTCCAAAGCCACTTTGAAGCCTTTGTGATGGCGCTCCGTCTCGTTTTCTTTTGTCGTTTGTACATAATTAACGTCCTGAGCCCGAGGCTGACACCGAGCGAGCGAGCGTGTGAGTGTGTATAGCGACGTTCCTATAGAACAGAGGAAGGAGAAAGGCTGTTCGTTCGCCAAAAATAAAAGATTTCAGTTCAGGCAACCTCTGCTATATGGATGTCCTTTGTCTCTGGGATTATAGTGTTAAAAACGATTTTTCCCAGAATGCGAATTTTGCTAATGACAATCCAGTCAGTTTGACTCAGGAAACAACTCTCACTCACACACACACACACACACACAAACTATATGCCTTATAGCGCCATATTTGATGTATCGCCAAAGCCCAAAATCGAATTTCTTCCTAGTTGTAACCATGTAGTGAAAACTCCATCTGTCCATTAATCCATCCAGTCTGTAGACTCGGCTTAGTGAAAATGACCAAAGCTGTGTGTCCGAGGCATTTTTCTTGTACTTTTCATGGCTGGTGTGTTGACATGCATGGCCGAAGAGCTGAAGTAAATTAAGACTAATGGGTTGGAATGGAGCCGTCATGTTATATATGTGTGTGTGTGTGTATGTTGAGTGTAACACCGGAGAGCTCAGCGGCTCATTTCCTAAAGAACAAGTAGTGTTTTTTTTCCATTCACTGTATATTGTAATTTTTTTGTCTCTGTACCATGCTCTGCTATAGTCTACCTTCATTGTGTGCAAACAATGTAGTTTTTAATGCATTTTAATTAAAAAAAACAACAAGAACAACACCTCGCGTCTTGTGCTTGTATTTGGGGGATTTTCTGTAGAAAATTTCGTAGCTCCAGTTTTTCAAGCCATTTTGTTTTTTTGTTTTGCTTTTTAATTAACCCAAAATAAAACCCCATCCATTTGATGAATCAGATTTGTTTATTGGGATATCCAGAAGCCCAGAAATTGTCCACAGGGTCCAAGACGCCGCCAGATCGAGTAAATATCTTACGTCTTCAGGGTCAGAAGGCTGAAGAGATAAATACTTGTGTATCCAGACCAAGCTTTTTATCCCAAATAAACCAAGCCAGCGAGGCACAGGAAGCGGCGACGGCTCAGAGAGAACATATACAAATAAAGTTCCCCAAATCTGCTTCAGGTCAAGAAGGTTTGTTTTCAATCGGCTCAGTGGAACATTTGGAGTGGATCTTAAAATTGCATTTTATTTAATAGCATTAAATAAACACATTACTTTAGTTTTAATAGCTTATATGATACGTCTGGGAGGCAGTGGTAGCTCAAGTGGTTGTTGATCTGAAGGTCAGGGTTTAAGCCTCGGCAATGCCGAGCTGCCCCTGTTGGGTGATTGAGCAAGGCCCATAACCCTCTCTGCTCCTATCATATCTGCCCCTGTGCTCTGACCCCCAACTTTCTCAGCTGGGATATGTGAAGAAAAGTATTCCACAATATATCCTTAGCCGTCCCTTTAGCTGTCCAGGCTAACACTAAAAGTCTTCCTGTTGGACAGCTGCGAGGCAAGTCACAGGTTGATATTGTGTGATAATGCACAGTTGGCGTTTCTATAGTAACAACTACGACGTGTAAAGCTATTTAAACAAGTGATCTGTATTATGGTGACGTTTTCTTGTTGGAAGGAGTCTCCAGTGTCAGAGCTTTTAAAGTTTCCTCGACGTGAATGGAGCTCTAAATGGACAAAAAGTAAATCACTTTCAGAGTTAAATCTATCCGCTTCATTGTGGTAACTTCATGACTGATTCATTTCCTCGAACAGAAGTTTTTATCCCTGACACATCCAAGCATTTCCTCGTGCATGGGATTATTCCAAACAACACACAAAAGCCAGGAAAAGAACCAAACAAATTTGTCTCACTAAAAAAAAAAAAATGCTATAATATTTAATATGATCTGAATATCCATTAAAACACCCAAGCACAAGAATGTACACTATTCAGTCCCACGTTTCCTTTCTTCCTTTCTTTTTTTTTATTTCCTTGCCAAATTTCTCCTTTTTTCCATTCATCTGTTTTGTTCCTTCTTTCGCTGTTGGATGCGCTGTGGGGCAAATATTTTTGTCCTCTGCTCAAGACTCACGCAGAGGACAAAAGCCCTGTATTTAATCAGCTCGAGCAAAAAGGAGACAGATGGAGGTGTGTGGGTGTGTCACTTCTTCTCAGAAACTCGTACTCATTCGTACAATGCGTGTGTGTGTGTGTGTGTGTGTGTGAACCGTACCCACCTGAAATGCTTCACACGTCAGCCATGTTAGCGGACAAATCTCACTCATCGCTGCACCTTTACCACTTTACGCCACATTTCTTTGGGGTTTATTTTTCCTCTGACACAATGAACAAAACTGGGTTGGGATAAACCTTTATTAATATTCATCTTACACACACTTTAGACCTCCAGGCTTGCTTCACTTCTCAATCCACCGTCATCTATTTTGTCCTATCGACCTTTAATACACAACAAGAAAATAAATCCCTCGTCTAAACGGATTATTTCAGTCCTTTATTCCTCCATCGATTAAGAATGCCATTTCTATCCATTTATAGCTACTTTACATGTTGTATAGAACGACTAGCATCACTACGCGGGAAAAAATATATATGTGTTTTTAATAAATATGAAAGTTACCGCTAATGGTGTGGCGTGATACCATATGACAGTGAGGCTTAAAAATATACCACTGAGTTAAGGAATAAAAATAGCGTTATTGTTGATATGGTTGCGTAACCAACCACAGCTAATCCCCCCCCCATCACACACACACACCGACCTATAAAAAAAATAATCTAAACTAAAACCCCACAGCACTGAGTCAGAATCTCCGTCGTCTTTCTCGCCGCTGTGACTTTTTCCTTGTATTTCAACACGATCTCAGAGTGCAGCTCTCCCACAGAGTCAAAAAAAGAGCAAGTTTTTAATCAGTGGAACTCAGGAGAATTACTCATTTCATGTCACACACACACACACACACACACACACACATACACACACACACAGATTTGTAAGCTGCATGAAGGCATTGATTTCATACTCATTCATCCTACACACACGCTCTGTTTCATCTGTGTTTGTGTCATACGCATCACTACGAGTCACACACACACACACACACACAAGCGCATATGTTCCATTGTCTTTCTTTAATTACATCCAGAGCTTATGGTAAACATACACTCTCTTTCTTTCTCTCTCTCTCTCTCTCTGTCCCATGGGAGCTGTAACCCAAGGGGTAACAAGATCACACACACACACACACACATAACACTCTTTCATCATTACTAACACACCCTCAATTACAGCCTGATAATTATTCCCACAATACAGGGTGTTATGTTAATTATTTGGCGATGATCATGTGCCAAATGTACATCTCATATAATCCATTCAGGCGTGTTTATTTGTCATTTAATCCTTAACAAGGAAGCAAAACAAAACGAAAAGGAAAGGGGGAAAAAATAGTAAATGATGAGATATTAAAAACGTTTCTCTGGTTTCTCATGGAACACTAAAAACCACTTCCTGGGTCACTGCTACCTGCGTCCATCCGGAAGCCATTAGGCCTCGCTTCTTCCCAGCGTTCGTGAGAAGACCCAGCGAGTTAGAACCGGACCCGGAGAGGAGAGGAGGATTCTGGGAAAGGAGGAGCTGGGCCAAACATCACGGTTCCCACACAGTTCCCGTGAAGTTTTGACCACGGGGACCATGAGAGTGATAAGACAACCCTTCTCACGTCTCTGGGAAGGAGGGACGGAGGGGAGGGCATCGTAAATAAAGACGGATTAGACAAAAGGGAAGTAAATAAAAGTTCACTGCACTTTCTTGGACAGGGAGAGAGAGAGAGAGAGAGAGGAGGGTCTAACTACTCCAGACTGTTATAAGGTAGTTTTTCTCATCAGATGTAACTCTGCAGAGACCAATGAGAGCTCCGTCTCCCCCCCCCCTCTCTCTGTCTCTCTCTGTCTCTCTCTCTGTCTCTCTCTCTCTCTGTCTCTCTCTCTGTCTCTCTCTCTGTCTCTCTCTCTGTCTCTCTCTCTCACTCACTTTCCCTCGCTTGTTCCCACAGAGACGTCTTCCTGCTCCAGTGCCCTGTGCACTACCGCTAAACCTAACTCCACTACCAAGGGCTGTTTTTCATTAATGGCTAAAACTTAAACGTGTCACTCTTAGACATGTCTTCATTTTCTCCAGATGTGAAGGCCCGTTTTCTCCACCAGATCCAGTCTATCTTTGTATTGTGGTTTGATATGAAAACTCGCTGACACAGCAACCCAACTCGATTTAGTCACAAACATAACTAGGCAGAGAAAATCGGCTCACTATCTGAAGTAGAAGAATCTGGTCCGTAGAAACCCGTTATGTTTATTTGCAAGCCGATATCACTCTGGATAAATTACAGTATACACCGACCAGGCATAACATTATGACCTAATATTGTGTTGGTCCTTGACCCATCATGCACTGTGTATTCTGACCCCTTTCTATCAGAACCAGCATTAACTTCTTCAGCAGTTTGAGCAACAGTAGCTCGTCTGTTGGATCGGATCACACGGGCCAGCCTTTGCTCCCCACGTGCGTCAATGAGCCTTGACTGCCCATGACCCTGTCCCCAGTTCACCACTGTTCCTTCCTTGGACCACTTTTGATGGATACTGACCACTGCAGACCGGGAACACCCCACAAGAGTGTTCTGATCTGGTCGTCTATCCACCATCACAATTTTGCTCAAATCCTTACGCTTATCCATTTTTCCTGCTTATAACACATCAACTTTGAGGACAAAATGTTCACCTGCTGCCTAATATATCCCACCCACTAACAGGAGCCATGATGAGGAGATAATCAGTCTTATTCACTTCACCTGTCAGTGGTCATAATGTTATGGCTGATCGGTGTATTAGCTGAATGATAAGAGTATGGCTCTCAGGGTTGATGCCAATTAATTCAAGAAAAATCAAGACTAATGCATTCACTCAAACACAGTGCTTAATTGTTTCTATTGCTTTCCCCGGTAACACCATACGCTGTTGGTTAAGGTTTAATTCCATCCATACAACTGCAGCTTTTATTTATTATCATGCTTTTTATCCATTTATAGTTACATTTGAAGTTACTTCCAGTTATCGCCTACGTTCTCACTGTTATAAAGTCAATAAGTTAGGAATAATGCGATGTGTCACGGGACATCACGTCAATCTTTTAGTCTAGTAGCTGGAATTATTGTCAGAGCTACGGTTATGGAAAATGAATCCACACATCCTGACCAATAGGATTCATGAATTTTACTGAGATAATAATGATGAATAATAGTCTGTTTTTAGTGCTAGCATGTGTGAGTCAATATTAGAGTATCCTTTTTGTTTGTTTTAAGATAAAAACAAAAATTTGTGTAAGATTGTAGAACAGAGCACTGTAAAATACGAAAGAACGGGTTGCCAGTTATAATAAAACTCGGCAGTGTTAACTCTATTATTTAATTGTAGCTTAATAAAAATGTGATGTATCTTGCAGCCAATGAGGGTGAGAATGTGGGCTCGAGGAGGAAGAGGAGAAGGAGGAGGAGGAGGAGGAGGAGAAGGTGACGTCTGGCTGATCAGTCAAAGAAATCAAACTGACCGATTTATTAAAGAAGTATTGAACCTTCTTAGAGAAATAAAGAGAGAGAGAGAGAGAGAGAGAGAGAGAGAGAAATACACAGTAAAAAAATATGACAAAGAAATTATAGAGTACAATATATAAGTATATAATTCTGTAATTATACAGAATTATTCGGATTACGGATGTCTAAATCTACGTCTATGCAGTATATAATATTATGAATCGCCCCCCAGCATGTCCAGATCCGAGTGTGCGGTGCAGCGTGGGGTACGGGAGCTCGGCCCGTAGGAAGAACCACCCTTTAAAAAGCACAAGAGCTGCAGTTTCCCATGCAGTTGCATGAGAATCAATACACAACATCTATTTCTCACATGAAGGGGGGAAAGAAAAAAAAAAGTCCAACGAGAATAGATTGTGTTTCCTGCAATTTTGTTGGGAAATTAGGACAGACAGAGCTTGAGATAGTTACTACGGGGGTCATGGATCATTATTTGATTGAGGGGAGGGGAGAGGTTGTGTAAGACCCCTTACTACACACCCACTCAGTTCCCTGCAGGCCAGGTTTCTGACGGACATGGGAAGGAGACTGAAACAAACGTATTTCCTTCTCCGAGGTGGAGTGGAAAGTGACTTAAGATGGAGGTTTCGAAGCGATTCTTCCAAAAGTGACACTTTCTAGGTTTAATTGTAGGAGATTTATACAGAAAGCGGTCCTACATAAAATCTCCATGTCTATTAAATGACACATGGTCCTGAAAACTAGGGCAGGTTCCCAGTGACCTGGCAGTGTGCTGCAGGAATTATATCAGATATTATATAAATAATTTAATATAATATGAGGTAAAAGGGGGAAGCACGGTGGCTTAGTGGTTAGCACTGTTGCCTGGCAGCAAGAAGGTTCGAATCCCGGGTTCGAACAGGCAGGGTCCTTTCTGTGTGGAGTTGGCATGTTCTCCCCGGTGCCTGCGTTGGTTTACTCCAGGTACTCCGGTTTCCTCCCACAGTTCAAAAACATGTAGATTAGGTTGATTGGTAATTCTAAATTGCCCATTTAGGAGTGAGTGTGTGTGTGTGGTTGTCTGTCTATATGTGTGGCCCTGTGATGGACTGGTGACCTGTCCAGGGTGTACCCCTGCCTTTCGCCCAATGTGTGCTGGGATAGGCTCCTGCAGATCCCCGGGTATAGAAAATGGATGGATGGATGATGTAAAAGGAAAGCGTCTAGTTCATAGTTGCACAAGCCTGTCTTCAAGACCTGATGTTCGTTCAGTGTGAAGATTTTTTACCTCATTTGTGCGTAAGGTCTAAAATCTTTCCCTAAGAATATATTTGAATATAAATCAGACCCATTTGGACTGGGGTCCATTAAAAGTCTCTGCTTAATGAGTAAAATGGAATGATTTCACAGTGATGTTGATTTTTTGACTAGTACAAGAGTTTGTGTAGTAAAACAAAAATTGTGTAGACAATCCAAACATGACAAAACGAAACACACAAAACTGGGAACTAGAGCACAGAGTAAGAAAAGCTTGGTCTTGATCGCATATTTCTATAAAGAAATCTTTAAGGGTTTAAATAGAACCTTACACCAGACCGTAGGGTCCTAAGTAGGGTGTTAGGATCGTAAGAAATCTTTGAAAACCCTTATACGCTATTCTAGATCATTCCAAGGTGTACATTTTGCGTGTTCCCACTGAGAAATATGAAGAATGGGTTGCCAGGTCTCGTTGACTTTCAAACCCAAACTTTCATTTCATCAATATTCTAAAATGATATGATGATGTCATACAAATGCACAAAAAAATAATACATACATATATATGAAAAAAATAATAATAAGAATACATGCTGACAATCCAAGATTTGCTTAATATTTTTCTGGAAAAATAAAACACCTGGCAACGCTGCACATAACTCTCATGCTTCTAATTAAGATATTATAATACTAATTTAGATATTTAGATACTTTCTATCTCTCTGTCTCTCTCTCTCTTTCTGTATCCTTCTCGCTGTCTCTCTTGCTGTCTCTCTCGCTGTCTCTCTCTTTCTATATATATACAAAGGGGCGGACTTAGTGATTTGGGGGCCCTAAGCGATTCCAGGTATGGGAATCTCATGCATGTGCAGTACGATAGGAACGTTCCACTATTTATGAATAATGGGGGGGGCCCACATTTGAAAAGATGTTTTGCTGTCTCTCTCTCTGTCTCTCTCTCTCTGTCTCTCTCTGTCTCTGTCTCTCACTCTGTCTCTCACTCTTGCTCTGTCTCTCTCTGCCTCTCTCTGTCTCTCTCTGTCTGTATCCCTCTCGCTGTCTCTCTCTCTTTCTCTCTCTCACTCTGTCTCTCTCTCTGTCTCTCACTCTCGCTCTGTCTCTCTCTGCCTCTCTCTGTCTCTCTCTGTCTGTATCCCTCTCGCTGTCTCTCTCTCTTTCTCTCTCTCACTCTGTCTCTCTCTCTGTCTCTCTCTCTTTCTCTCACTCTGTGTCTCTCTCTGTCTCTCTCTCTCTGTCTCTCTCTCTGTCTCTCTCTCTCTCTCTCTCTTTCTCTCTGACGCTCTCTCTATTTAGATCTTATTTTCTTATTTTCTGAAAAAAAAAAACACTGGCTTTCACTAACCCCTGGAAATTCAGCTCATCAAATGTAAAACATGATCAACTTTCCTCCCTCAAATCCATACGTCCGGGCGAGAGAACAAGAAACATGTTTCCGCGTGCACGCTCACGCGACATAATTACATCGAAAAGAGGAACAAACAGCTTAGCACATCAATCCCAGACAGTCGACACCTCACAAGCTGTGTTAGTCGTCCCCTTATCCCTTTATGACCTATATATATGCAGCTAGCGTGTCTGGAGTCAGGCCAAAAATAAATAAATAAATGGCGACTGCGGGTTACACCCTCGAATAAGTGGCAAAAAAGTGGGGAGAACTCGTCTTCGTCTTCGCTCTAGACAGCCAGACGTTTTGGAGCAGGAGACGTGGAGGTGGAAGAAGGTGTGTGCTTTCTCCCAGATTTCAGTTATTTCATGAAACTCCATTAAGTGACAGGGAAGCGACAGAAAATCTTGTAAGTGTAATTAACTCCATCATACATGATATGGTTCAGTTAGATCATTATATAGTGAGCCGGTTAATGCAGCAAGTGAGGAATCACACGTTTAATAATCAACGACAGATATGATGAGATGACCAATCAGATTCAAGAATTCAGCACTGAGATTCGACATAATAGACTCACTCTGTCTCTCTCTCTCTCTCTCTCTCTCTCTCTGTCTGTCTCTTTCTGTTTCTCTCTGTCTGTTTCTCTGTCCCTCTCTCTCTCTGTCTCTCCTCTCTGTCTGTATGTCTAACTTTCTCTCTGCTCGTCTCCCGCTCACTGCATCTCTCGCTATCTCACTCTCTCAGTTTTTGCCCTCTGCCCTTTCACTGCCCATACCCCTCTCTCCCTGTGTGTCACCCTCTAAAATACCATTACTCTCTTCCTCCATCATGCCTTCTCTCTTCTTTTTATCTTCTCTCTATCTACAGTCTCTCTGTCTGTCTGTCTGTCTCTCTCTCTCTCTCTCTCTCGCTCTCCCTCTCGCTCTTTTTTCTTTCTATCTCTCTTTTTCTCTTTCCCTTGCTCTCTCTCTTTCTCTCTCTCTCTCTGTCTGTCTTTGTCTGTCTGTCTTCATACCCGGTCTCGCTCTTTCTCAACAGTTTCCTGCTGTCTCTCTTTCATGACACATCTCTCACTTTTTTTTTCATGCTCACTTTATTCTTTCTTTTTCATTCCTTCTCCTCTAACCTCACAGATCCCCCCTCCCTCTCCCTCCCTCTCCCTCTCCCTCCACTTTCAGCATATAATGTTCTTTTTCATCAGATGTTTTTCATTCTGTCATTCCCTCCTTTATTGCCCCTCTCTTTTTAATTGCCCTTGTTCTTGCCTTCATGCCCTGTCTCGCTCTTTTTTTCTCTATTTCTTTCATTTTCATGCTCTGTCACAGACCGATACCTTCTCTGACGCATTCTCTCTTTCTCGGTTTCATACCATCTCTCTCTTTTCAGTTCTCTCACTCTTTTTCTTTCTTCATCTACGTTCCATCAGTCTGCCTTTCACTGCCTGTCTCTCTGTCTCTCTCTGTCTGTCTGTCTGTCTGTCTGTGTCTCTTTCTTACTGTTTCACTTTCTTTCGTTTTTTTGGGCCTATTTTTCTCTCTGTTTTGCCCTCGTATGCATTTCTTTTTTCTTTCCTTGCTCTTTATGCCTCCTCTCACATTCTCTCTTCCTGTCCGTCTCCCTCTCACTGGTATCTCTCTCTCTCTCTCTGTCTGTATATCTAGCTTTCTCTCTGTCCACTCACTGCATCTCTCGCTATCTCACTCTCTCAATTTTTGCCCTCTGCCCTCTCACTGCCCATACCCCTCTCCCTGTGTGTCACCCTTTCAATACCATTACTCTCTTCCTCCATCATGCCTTCTCTCTACTTTTTATCTTCTCTCTATCTACTTATCTTCCTCTCTCTCTCTCTCTCTCTCTCTCTCATTTTCATACTACTCATAACCCCCCCCACCCGAGAGTGTCACCCTCTCAAAGCCATTACTCTCTTCCTCCATGCCTTCTCTCGACTTTTTATCTTCTCTCTATCTCTCTCTCTCTCTCTGTGTATCTCTAGCTTTCTCCCTGTCTGTTTCTCTTGAACTTGATCTCTCACCATCTCCCCCTCTCTCTCTCTCTCTCTCTCTCTCTGTGTATCTCTAGCTTTCTCCCTGTCTGTTTCTCTTGAACTTGATCTCTCACCATCTCCCCCTCTCTCTCTCTCTCTCTCTCTCTCTCTCTCACACACACACACACACACACACATTTTGCCTTCTCTCCTTCATTCTCTCTCATACCCCTCTCTCTCTCTCTCTGTGTCTTCCCCGTCAATACCATTACGCTCTTCCGCCATCATGCCTTTTCTCTACTTTTTATCTTCTCTCTATCTACTTATCTCTCTTTCTTTCTCTCTCTCTCTGTATCTCTAGCTGTCTGTTTCTCTTGAACTGCACCTCTCACTATCTCACTCTCTCAATTTTTGCCCTCTCTCTCTATATATATCTCTCTATCTCTCTACTATCTCACTCTCTCACTTTTTGCCTTCTCTCCTACTTTCTCTCTTTCATTTTCATACTCATCATACCCCCCCACGTGTCCACCCCCATCATGCCTTTGCTTTACTTTTTATCATCTCTCTATCTACTTCTCTCTCTCTCTCTCTCTCTCTCACCTTCAGCCATTGTTCAGTCACTGATTCTTCCCAGCAGCCTTTTGAACAGGTTTCATGGTTACGATCATTTGGCCTTCGTCTGTGTGGGTGTACACAAATCTCAAAAAAACTGGAGGGAACTTTGTACACGTGGGTGTGTGTGAGAGGGTCTGTGCACGATGGTGTGATTACTTTTTCTCACCTTAGCATCAGGGTGACAAATAACAGATAAATGCTTTCCTTTAAGCTGAATGTAAACAAAAAAAACGCAGGTGTGAAGATTTCCTTCAGTTCGTTTGAAAAGAGCATCTGTGGGCTTTGTTACATCTGTGTGTGTGTGTGTGTGTGTGTCTGTTGGGAGGATGCTCATGTGCAATCTTCTCAGAAATGAGACTCATTGCTCATTTTTTTTGGCATAAAGCATAATGTATCTTGACATGATGAACAAAGAGAAGAACTTGCTCTGTCTGAAACAATGCCTGTCGTGTTTGGGGTCGTGTTTTAACCATAATTGCCCTCAAGAGCAGACATAACACCCCAGGAACCGGAGAGGGAACAAAGCTTTTGTCAAATTTTTTTTGAAGGAAATAAAGAGATGGAAAACGCAAATATTCACATAATAGGCATACTGTGTGTGTGTATGTGTGTGTGTGTGTCTGTGGGTTAAGGATCAAAACGTGTCAGCATTTTTTCAACAAAATGTCAGTTACCCCACTGAGGTGAAGGTGAAATCATGTAAAAGACATCTCTCACCCCCTGCAGCACTAATGACCCGTACCTCTTGTGGCTATCAGACCTCATTATCAAAACCCACTTCTCGCGAGCACATACTATAATTTAAATGAAAACCATAACAAAGGGCACCGTGTTCTAGCCACATAGGCGATACGATCCTGCTGTTAGCTTTCGAAACGATGTCATAAACATCTGCATCGACCTTTCCATCACATGTGACCTTTTCCTCCTCTTCTGGATGGTGCCATGACATTTATTCCACTCAAAACTGTACGAGGAAGGTCGCACGGATCCTGTGCATAGACAAAGGTAAGGTGTTACCATCAGGTCAAGAATCAAACCAAGGATGTCACATGACCATCAGCTCTAGGTTTCTTTCAGACATGTGGTTTCTCCTTTCCTCAGAAAAAGCACTGCTGATACAGGCAAAAATCTGCTCATGGGACGCACCCACTAACGTTTTTTTTTTTTTTTTTTTACCAGTGTGTGCTAGTTTCAGATAAATATCTGACCTAGATAGTAGTAGATGAATTCTCTTAGAATGTTAGAAGCAGGAAAAATGGCCAAGCGTAAGGATTTGAGTGAGTTTGACGTATTGTGATGGCGGACAGACAACTGGATCAGAGCATCTCTGAAACTGCAGCTCTTGTGGGGTGTTCCCGGTCTGCAGTGGTCAGTATCTATCAAAAGTATGCTCCCATGGAGGCCCCACTTTAGACCTAACAGGACTTGCTGCTAACATCTTGGTGCCAAATACCACAGCACACCTTCAGGGAACTAGTAGAGTCCATACCTTGATGGAGCGGGCTGTTTTGGCAGCAACACAATATTTGTCATAATGTTATGCCTGATCGGTGTATGATGGCCGATCCAGAAAGACCAGAAATAAAAGAGGAGGTTTGTTTAATATTTATGTAACAGTCAGTAAGTTTTCCATCGTTTTATGGTTTCTCTATAACATGACAAGAAGGAATTAGCTTGTTTGCCGGATGTCAGACTGTCTACAAACTGTACTAATTGACAGGATTTAAGAGGAATAAAACCTTCCTCAAAAAATATATTCACCTTCAGGCTGGTAACTACAGCTGCTTTCCCTTGGACAGCACTCCCTGGTGTGTTTTACTCCCGACGTAGTCAATGGATTGGAAAAAAAAAGTTCATGGCATCCCTTTAAAAGTTATTGGAGTGTTCTGTTTGTAACCGTGTTTGCCAGCGAGCGATGGGAATAGGTCTGTGGTTAGTCATTTTCATCCCAAACGACTGACCCTTTCAGGAAAAGTAAAGTATGGCAGAGTCGAGTTGCTTTCCTGGCAGCATTTGGGGCTTCTTTATTAATTTTTTTGGAATCCCTCATGCACAATATAGTGGGTTTGAAGTCTTCGTTAAAACTGGTATGAGAGTAAAATCTCTGTCTCTACACGGTGGATATGAGCAGACGAAGCTACACAGAGTTATTTATCAGCAATCATCACATGATGTCCGGACGATAGCTAGTTATGTTCAGCCCTCAATCTAGTTATTTTCTGGGGCCGGATCTGATTTATAGATGGTGCTTGACATGTTAAAGTCTCCCGCACAGAAGATTTCTGCATTTAATATAAGCCCGAGCTCATTATCTCTGCATGAACATTAGATTAGTGACATTTAATTGGATTAGCTATTTCTAGAAGCTAACAGTGGTGCACTGGCGTCTGTCAAATTCTTTTCCTTCTCCGATGCTTAGCAGTACAGCAATGCTACTGAAAGCTCTAAGAGACCTGAAGTGACTCCTCAACACACACACACACACACACACACAGCTGGTGGCGCGTAACTGGATCCATGTGCCTGGCCTGGGAACAGTCAACCGGCCGATGTTTAACGGTAACCCATGGCGAACTTCTCTCCTCTCATTTACTGTCTGTGGAAAAAATGGAATAGAAGGATAGACTTTTCCACATACACACTCACTCTCTTGCTCACACACACAGACGTAAAATAAGCATATGACCCACTTTTGAAAAGTCATGCATGTTCCGAACACGCCATCGTCACACAAGATGCAAAACAGAGGACGGAAAAGGCACACACCCTCCCTCTCTCTCACCTCCAGCGACCAGACCACACACACTCTCACACATAAACCGCAGAAAAAGGCCTAAAGGAAATGGAAAACTCAGCAGTTTCTTCTTCAGGCAAAATCGTTGAAACAAGCAAAGGAAGTGGCACAAATTAAAACACCCACACACTCAGGACAGGTTTTTCTTTTTGCATCTCTTGTCCTATTTTGTGCTCATGTGTGTGTTTGCTCATACACTTCTCCCAGAATAAAACTCATATTGCACATAATATATTTGGATTTGTTTGTGGCTGTGGTAAAGGGTTTCACAAATCTGCCGCATTTGTGAAACACAACCATGCGTATCATTCCCATCATGCGTTGCGTTTTGTTCTTACTGCTGTTATTGCAGGCAACATCTCCCAACAAATAAACGCAATTTTTCCAGGATGAAGCCCCAGACTGGGAGTAATATATAATAATACGAGTCTAGTCCTGGTATATCTGCCTTTCTCAGCTTTTTAACCATGGCCAAACCCGTGGTGTGACTCTGAACTTCTGGCCCCGAATCTGGTCCTGAGGTCTAGACAAATGTGTTCAGCAGTGCTGAGGACTTTCTCCGTCCAGAATGTGGTCATTTAACTACTTTTAATGCAGCTAGCCTACTTTTTCCACGAAGTAGAAATAGGCTGTGTGTGTGCACGTGTGTGTGTGTGTGTGCGTGTGTGTGTGCGCGTGTGTGTTAGTGTGTGCGTGCGTGTGTGTGTGTGTGTTTACATCAAAAGAGTTGTCTTTTTAACTTATGTTTCTTCTATAGATAGATGGATGGATGGATGGATGGATGGATGGATGGATGGATGGATGGATGGATGGATAGATAGATAGATAGATAGATAGATAGATAGATAGATAGATAGATAGATAGATAGATAGATAGATAGATAGATAGATAGATAGATAGATAGACGGATGGATGGTATATTTAGTGAAGAGATAACAAATGAAACAAAGTCTGTCTGTGTATTAAAGAATAAAAAACACAAATGGGGTTAGGAGTGTGTTTAGTATTTAGTAATTTACATTTCCTCTGGGTTCTCTAGTTTCCGCCCACCTCCCAATAATGTACTGGTAGGTGAATTGCTGACTCTAAATTGGCCATAAAACTAAACGAGGCTGTGTGTGTGTGTGTGTGTGTGCTGGGGGGGGGCTGCATTGAAACCCAGCCATGGCGTATTCCCGCCTCACACCCAGAGTTTCCTAGGAAAGGCTGCACAATGCCTCCATCCATCCGTCCATCCGTCCATCCATCCATCCATATATCCATCCATCCATCCATCCATCCATTCATCCATCCCAACTGCACACCCTCAAGTAGAGCAGGGGAGAAACAATGACCAACAATTACATTAAAATGCCAAAATGGCTCTAACTGTGGAGGGTATAGCATTCAGAGAGAGGTTATAATCCATCCATCCGTCCATCTATCCCTCCATCCATCCCTCCCTCCATCCCTCCCTCCCTCCATCCATCCATCAGTGGACCAAAACCATTATCTATCATATGAGGACAGACCCAGGATAAAGCTGCTAATAATAATAAGGACCAAATACGTTTACAGTAATAAGTGATTTCTTTGTTATGAACGCAAATATAATGCAGCCACATCAGGGGCTACACAGAAGGTTAGTCCTAGTTATGTCAGGTCTAGAGTAAGTTTAAATTTCATTAGTGATCTTCAGTTTTCTCCCACCTTCAAAAAACATCCCAGTTAGGTAGATTGACTAAATTGCCCCTAGGTGGGGTCTTCATATGTATGTGTGAGTATACATGGTTTCCTGTGATGGACTGGCTTCCTGTGGAGCATGCAGCGTTCTCAGGATAAAGCTCAGGATGCACCACAAATGGAAATAAATGGACTTGGACAAATACCACCAGCTTTCCCTTATCACACTACAGCTATTAACTGGGGAGGGCGAAGGCTGACACGTGCTTCGTCCGAGGAAGGCACATGAAGGCAGCTGCGGCATGGTTTTACTCATATTTAAGCAGCTACAAGTCATATGTGCAAAAAGAATAGCTCAATTATTCTGCTGTAAAAAGGTCAAGACTGGGTTGTACTGATCTTTTTTTTTAATTAAAAGACAAAAGCATTTTAATCAGCTAAGGTTCCAGACATCTTTCCTGTCTCTCTCTCTCTCTTTCTCTCTCTCTCACTCTTTTACTCTCAGTGGGTGCTTAGGAAAGGAGGAAGATTTGGATGCTGTGGGTTGGCTCATGAGAGGTTTTGGAAACGCTGGGTTGAAGGAAATTATGAGCACACCATGCAGTAAAGTCATGTGTGGGTTTTTTCGTAGGCAAAGAGTCTCCATCACTGATGAGCGACAGGATGGTTGGGTCATTAGCGTATTTAATTAAAGATTCATTTACCAAAAAAAATGGAACAGAAATAAAAAATAAATGCTTTAAGCGGTCTAGGAAAGCTTTCTTATTCTGTCATATTCATTTTAGGAGCGATGGATTCACTTTGAGGTTATTCATCAATAGTGATTCATATATATATATATATATATATTAATGGGATGAGTAAAAATTTTTTAAAAAAGTTAGAATTGCATGAAAAGGTCTGAAGGTTAGGGTTATGTTTTATGAAGTTAAACTAAAATTTCATTTATATTTTTGTCAAATTTGTATGCTTTTTTCACAAAGCAACCTAAAGAAATGTCCAAAATGTGTTTAAAAAATGGACAGAGAAATAATCAAAGACTAGTTTAAACCCAATATGAGACACATGGCATCAGAGAGAGAGAGAGAGAGAGAGAGAGAGATGGAAAACGATCCACTATTCTGTATTATTAAAGCCTGTGTGTGTTATTAATGGTTAAAGCAGTCTGAATATCTGAGCATATAAGCTTTTACCATGCCGCTTAATGCCAGAATCTCGAACTAACGATGGGCCGAGAGCTATTAAAGAGAGCGATCTGCAGCGCCTGTAGGCTGCAGAGGCAGGGGATCAATAGCAGAAGAGCTTTCCTGTCCTGACCCGGTGTGATGTGAGTTAATTTCTAGTGTCATGGCCTCCATTAGTCAACGCAGTGAGTAAAGCAGCGCTGTTCGGTGCAGAGACATGGAAATAATGCAGGTTTACTCACTTAATGTCCTGTTTACTTACTTTCTATTTGATTTGGCTATTTTAACAATGGATTGGAAAGCTCTATAACAGTACACTATATTGCCAAAAGTTTTGGGACACCCCTCCAAATCATTGAATTCAGGTTTTGTTCTTCAGGGGTTGGGCTCAGCCCCTTAGTTCCAGTGAAAGGAACTCTTAATGCTTCAGCTTCATACCAAGACATTTTGGACAATGTCATGCTTTGTGGGAACAGTTTGGGGATGACCCCTTCCTGTTCCAACATGACTGCACACCAGTGTACAAAGCAAGGTCCATAAAGACATGGATGAGGGAGTTTGGTGTAGAGGAACTGCACAGAGTCCTGACCTCAACCCCATAGAACACCTTTGGGATGAATTAGAGCAAAGACTGTGAGCCAGGCCTTCTCGTTCAACATCAGTGCCTGACCTCACAAATGCGCTTCTAGAGGAATGGTCAAAAATTCCCATAAACACACTCCTAAACCTTGTGGAAAGCCTTCCCAGAAGAGTTGAAGCTGTTATAGCTGCAAAGGGCGGGACAACTCCATATTACATTCATGTGCATGTAAAGGCAGATGTCCCAAAACTTTTGGAAATATAGATGATAGTATCTCATCTTAGTGAGCTCCAGTGGCTCTGGTTCAATCCTGGCTTTCTCTACATGTCCCTATAGGTTTCTTCCAGGTTCTCCCACCTCCAAGAACACGCATCTAAGTGAATAATCTATATTTAGTTCATTAACATAACTATATTTCTGTGTGTGGCTGTGTGTATGTGTGTGCGTGTATTCCCGCCTCACAACTCCAGATCCATTGAGCAGGATGAAGTGAATGGAATGGAAACAAGTGAAGGTGATATAATAATTGGGATCTCATACTCATGATCCTCTCAACATGTGAGTCTGTGAATGCAAATCTTTGTGAATTGATCAAACCTGTAATAAAATATGTACATGAATTGAGCACAGTATAAATGTTAAACAATGTAAAAACATTAAAAACACTTACTAGTGTGTGTGTGTGTGTGTGTGTGTGTGTTGTACTAGTACAGTTTTTGGCTCCAGTCAGTCACTACAGAGTTTGCTTGATGACAGACTGAGGTGATGCCATCATGCATCTGTGTGTAGATTTGTGTGGTTGTGGTAAAATGGAGTGGGTGTGTATGATTTTTAATGAGCTCAACCTCAGCGGTGGTTGGCGACGAATGAAAGAAAGACGGAGGGATGGACGCCACTTCAAAGGCCTCTTTGGATCTGACTGTAATGTTGGGCTCAGTCTGTTATTTCACTTAAAGACACACACACACACACACACACACACACTTACATCCCCTATTTAGGGAAGATATCACTAAAATCAGTTTTCAGTAATTAGTTAATGTGAGTAATGTGTATATATATGTTTATTTATTTAGGTTTTTTAATCACACTGTTATGGAAATGATATAAATAAAATGAATTATTATTACAGCTGAGCATGACCTTCAAGTACTGAAGTCTTCTTCGGAAGTCTTTGAGATCTTGGATTGTGGCTCCCTCTAGTGACATATATACAGTAGAATTGGGACGCAGCACAAAACCACTACAATCTCAAGCACATGATGATAAACTGTACCAGAAATCAATCTTATCTTCATAGCATCAGTTTCATGGGATAATAAAGAATCAGGAATGTTTCAGGATCCCAAGGAAAACCATAAACAAATAACAGCGCATTTGTTTCCTTTACGTGGGCAGCACAGTAGCTTAGTGGTTAGCACTGTTGTCACCGCAAGAAGGCCCTGGGTCCCGGGTTCGAACAGGCAGGGGCCTTTCTGTGTGGAGTTTGCATGTTCTCCCCAGTGCCTGCGTGGGTTTATTCTGTGTACTTCGGTTTCCTCCCACTGTCTGTGAGTGTGTATGGTTGTGTGGCCCTGTGATGGACTGGTGACCTGTCCAGGGTGTACCTCTGCCTTTCACCCAGTGTGTGCTGGGATAGGCTCCCTGTGATCCTAATTAGGAATAAAGTGGGTATAGAAGATCGATCTTACATATGTGTTAAATGACGTATTTCTTTCTATTTTTGTGTCAAGATGGGTCAATACTGTGTGAGGGACTGGTCAACATTCCTTTAAGAACAGGCAGATGTGGGATGGGATTTAAGGCATTTAAGGTGTTCCTTTATATTTTGGAAGCACATGAGGGCAGCAGTTATCAGGGTAAAGTGGTTCACACACACACACACACACACACACACCATTCATCAACAAATATGCTTGTAAAAAATGAGAAAAAAAGGCCGTAATACTCAGGAAATATTGACATTCATTCAGTCACTTTAAAAGGACACCAGAGTTTAATCAAATGAAAGAACCTGGAAGTTGGAGGTGGTGGAAACATGGGAAATCTCCACAAACACAGCCATTATATAACATGAACATACTCTTCTATAAAGAATGAGAAGGTGTTATTCGAGGGCAAGATTCATTCCAGTGTGTACACTGAACAGGGAATGGTGTGTTCTGAACAATACATGCAGGAAACAGATGTTTAATTATTCTCCAAGTTACATTTTAATCCGGACTTTGTGTCTGTCTAGATCAGAGCTTCCCAAACTTCAGAGGTGTAAGGCCCCCCAAATACATAGCAAAAGCTCCACGACCCCCCCTCCCAACCTCTTTGTTTAAAAAATACAGTATATTGATTAATAGTATAAAGATATATTTATACATATATTTGTATATTAGATATATTTAATAAAGCAGATTGTCTCTTTGCACAAAATTATCAACATTTATTAACCAGTTTATAAGAATTTCATGTGAATTATGAGAACTACCATAAAATGTAATATTTTTATATCCTGGTGAAAATAAGATGATGTAAACATGCTTTGCAAATATATTTAAATCCTTAACACTACATACTGTCTGCATACAATTTACAATTATATTGAATCAAAGTGTGTAACAGAAGCTTTTTATATTCTATTCTAAAATATTTTAATTATTTTAATATTTTGATTTAGCCTAGCTATGGCCCCCCTGCAATACCGCTACGGCCCACAGTTTGGGAAGCACTGGTCTAGATGTTATGGGCTGATTTGTTTTCGTCTTTGACCCTAATGCAGGATTCACTGGGAAATCAAAAAAACATCCACTTGGCTCGAAAAGGTTACGGTTGAGTTGGCATTCCTAAACACACAGCAGTGGCACTCAGACTCATCACGGTGCCATCTTCGGTAACATCATGGCCTTGATGACTTGATGGCCTGCTGGGAATTGTACAGAAAGTCTATTCTTTTCCACCGTCGGAGCCGTTCATTACAGGAACTGAAGTGAAAGCTTGTATTATAATACACACGGGTTCATTTTATGCTGGATTTTAGGAAGGAAGGGATCATTTTGATTTAATGATGCATTGTTTCATGCACTAGTGCTGAATTCTGGTGGCTGACTGTGAAATATTTCTGTTTCTGTAGAAACACATCGTGTGTAAGTATTCAAATGCTGGTTTTCTGGATGGAGAAACTGCTTCAGGAATCTCCAGGTTCGTCAAAACCCACAAAGTATGACGAATAAATGTTAAGTTGCCTTTATTTGACACATATACATATTGGGATCAGAGCGCAGGGTCAGCTATGATACAGCTCCCCTGGAGCAGCGTGGGTTAAGGGCCTTGCTTAAGGGCCCCAACAGTGGCAGCTTCATGGTGCTGGGGCTTGAACCCCAATGTTCCGGTCAACAACCCAGAGCCTTCACCGCCCCTAACAGATGTAACAGACCTGGAGAGATTCATTCAGTAGATCAGACTTGCTTAGCAAGGGATCTTTATTTTTAATCTGCATACAGTTCTCTTCACTGAAGAGGACACTGCTTTCTCATGGACAATTAAGGAAAGCCGCAAAACCGTAGTCATCCTCCTCTGGGTGTCATGTCCTGCTGAGACTCAGGCTAAAAAAAAGTCTGTGATGGTAAATACAACATTACTGCCAGGAATAAAAATGGAAAAGTACTATATTTATAGACCTGTGGTAGAAATGAGTTATATAACCAACACGGGTGAGAGAATTCGAGAGATCAGATTAGATTCATTCTCGCTGGCATAATATATCGCACCTAAAATTGGTGTAAGTGTGGTCATTAGAGTAATGGCCGTGAGCTTGGTGTGTTTGATCAGGGGGCGATATCCACTGTGGCATGCTGGATATTTAACCAGCATTAATATTTACCCAGGACTATGAAGGGAACCTTAGTGTGCAAGTTCCTTCAAGTTCCATAACTCGAACCTGCGGCCAAAGTTAGACAGAAATAACAACATATATCCGTTCTGGCTACATCTGGAACCGCAAAAATGAGTGTGTCAAAATATTATGACACCCAGAGTGCATTTAAATACTTTAATTAAAGCTATTAAGTTGGCGTTTCTTTATTTTGGACTTTCTTTATTTTCTTTAAAAGCTTCAGGACTCCTTACATAAGAAATGAAGTATGTACTCCTACCTCAACTTCCTAATGTTGTGCACTTTAAAAGAGGAAAAAGAATGAAATTGTTCGATTTGTTTTTTATACCTCAGGGTCATCGGAAATCCCTGGCATACAGACAGATATTGGTCACTGAGCGTGGAAAATTACGGAAAAGATCCCAGGCTAGAAATCGCATGAGCTGTGAATGTGAAATCCAGTCCACAGACAGTACTGATTTTTATTTGTGACCTCTTTTGTTTTATCTTTTCAGCAGGGGATTGTTGTTGTTTTCTTTTTCTTGTATTTTAAATAAATTAGTTTTTTTTTTAATTAATTAAAAATCTGTGCCCTAATGAGGGGCATGAGAAGGAGAGAAGATCCTGAAAACATCAATTTCCTTGATGCAATACTGTCCATGTAAACAAACACACAATAGACCCATTATTTCTTGATTCCTAATTTTCCTAGATTTTCATAATTACTTGTAAGGCATGATAAAGGTGTTAATATGATTAATAGTACTGCAGCAGGGTCTAGGAGTTTCACTAAACCACTTTATTCTTGTCAGGGCCGAGGTTAATCTGAAGCCTTCCCCAGGAGCACTGGGAATGAGGTAGAATGCACTCTGGATGGGATACAAGTTCATAGCCGATGTACCTACTGGCATGTTTTGGGTGATGGGAGGAAACTGGAGAACCTGGAGAGATTAGAACTCTAGCAGTTAACCAAGGGTACCTATCTATCTATCTATCTATCTATCTATCTATCTATCTATCTATCTATCTATCTATCTATCTATCCATCCATCCATCCATCCATCTATAGAAGAAACATAAGTTAAAAAGACAACTCTTTTGATGTAAACACACACACACTATCTATTTGTCTGTCCATCCGTCTATCTATCTCTCTATTGCTCTGTTTATCTGTCTCTCTGTCTCTTCATCTATCTATCTATCTATCTGTCTGTCTGTCTGTCTGTCTGTCTATCTATCTATCTATCTATCTATCTTTGCATCTATCTGTCTGTCTGTCTGTTTGTCCGTCCGTCCATCCATCCATCCATCTATCTATCTACCATTATTCCTACCTTTTTTCCCCAGATTATTTCTACAAAAAAATCTAAATAACTTAGAACACTATTTCTGAAGAGCGTGTAGTCTTATTCTTTTGAATATAGTTACAAAAAAATGATTCAGCAAAAAGGTAACATAGTTCTGTAGGCTCGTCTTTCACCCGAACTGTCATAGCAATCTTGCTACAGCGAATGTACTTGATATTAGCAAAGTTGCTCAATCTTTCAGCCGGCTCCCAAATCGAGTGTTAAATGAGTGCACTATGTAGGGTGCACACGTAGTGCACTATTTGTCCTACAGAGGGCTGTTTGGGAGTCTTGCTTGTGGGGTGTTGTCGCTACATTGACATGACTGACTTTTGAGTTATCCAATAGGAAGCTGAGATTGAGAAATATTAGCCAATCAGAGATAAGTAGGCGGGCGATGTGGTAGGGAAGCCGACTCACTTTGGTACAGTGGTATACAGTGTCTAATATCCTTCACGGCGCTGGTCAGTTAGCAGAATTAGCTTTCTTTGCCGTTTGTTTGATACGATTTTCATAAAATAACTAACCTCAAATTGGCATCTAGCGTGGATATACAGCGCTGTGTATGTCTCTCTCTGTGTGTGTGTTTTAAGTTAGTGAGCTAATCAGTCCAGTGGCGGTGTGAAACCGTTAGCTTAGCCGGCTAAACGAGACAGTCGAGTTAGCAAAATATATATATATATATATATCTATATATATCTATAAGAGAGAAGAGAGATGGGGTCCAGAGCATCGTCACTACTCAGAGAGGAGGACATTGACGAAATCAAAAAGGAAACTGGATGTAAGTTAACCTCTCCGCTCTCTAAACTTTAACCTTTAATGATTTCTTCACACAGTTAAGCAAAACCAGTTGTTCCTAACAGTCTTACAGAGATAGCACTTCTTAATGATTTATAACACTCACACATCACACCCTTACATCCTCGGATATATATTGGTTATTACATGCCAGAGAATGAGTTAGCAGTCCTGTTAGTTTCCAAACCTTTTAGTTTCACTGTTAAACAAACTCCACAGACTCCCATATTTATTTAAGGAACATTATTTAATGGACACACAACCTACACTGTGACTCTGTGTGTACGTTGTGTGTATATTCAGTCTTAAAGAAAAGTAACATCGCTTAAACAGCTTATATAGGCTGAATTGTTTTCAGTGAACATTCAAAAATGAACTCTGTGCTCAATATAACTCTGATAATAATGGATTGCATTGAGTATAACACTGTCAAATGTTTCATAGACCTGTAGCGTCGACTTCCCGTTCACAGAAAGCTGATATAACAGACTGAACAGTTCGAGCCCTTTTCAGACCGGATTAGTTTCACTAATGTCATGATTACTGGTGTATCTTTGGGATCTCTGAATTCTTACAGGACTGAAGACTGTGTCATGTCGGTAGATTGTAGTCACACACGTTTGACATCTTTCTCCCCTTCTATAAAATGACCAACAGAAATGTATTATATCAGATTGTGTGCAAAATTTGCATTACATCCCGTGGGTCCTGATATTTATTTCCTCTTGACTCATATCTGCCAGAGGAAACGACAGATTAGCTGAGTTTCAAATGCAAAACAGTTTGTTTGTCGTTAACAATCCGATATCTGATCTGATACGTTTTCTCCGATGTCCGCTCTAATGCGGAAATCTTATCCCGTGCTTGAGACTTGTTCATCGTCTTCTTCTACACGCTATTGTGTGATTAATGCAGCTAGCACGATCGTCTCTTTCTTTTAAAAGGTGCTTCCACATTTACGTATTTCTTTCAGCACTCCAAGCCTCTTTACATTCGGGAGATGTTTTAATCCCAAGTGTAAACAATTTAAAGAAATCTGGATTAAGGATTTGACCTTATTTCTCTTGACAATGCACAGATTTTCAGCCCGGTGATTTCTTCCCATATTTTCCCAGGCTGGCGTGATCTTCACACCATTGTGGTTTTGTTGTGTTACCAACACACACATTTACACACATGACTTCCTCTTTAAAGAAATGCATGATCAATGTCATATACATATACATATTTTTTTCACCAGCAGTATATCACACAGTGTACCTGATTTATAACTGTGTTCTTGTGGGTTTTTAGTAATCACAGTCCTTAACACTGGGGTGTTTTGCCCACTTTAATCAGTGCTTTGTCTCAGCGGTGATGATATCCCAACAGAACTGGACAGACCAGACTAACACAACCTGACTCACTGCATGACCAGTCTTTAAGAAAACACCCTGTTAGTTTCGGTCACTTTCAGTGCTGTATTTTTTTTTTAACGGGTTCATTCATACTTCAGTCTTAATGCTTTATTCGTACACATGGAGGCTTATAAAACGATACAGTCGAGAAAGAATCTTGATTATGAGCTTTATCGTTGCTTTACGTCTGTGACTTGAGGGTTTATGGATTTAGTGCTGATGAGGAAATCTGTGTCTCTTTCCTCTTTCACACAGTCTCACACAGTCAGATCACTCGCCTCTACAGCCGATTCCACAGCCTGGACAAGGGCGAGAACGGCGCTCTCAGGTACACACACACACACACACACGCACGCATAGAGATAAGAACTGCACACTGACACAGGTTACAGAGCAAACACTCCCAAAACCAACACTGACAATCATTTAATACACATACACTTTTCATGGCGAAGTTTTGCGTCGTTTTTCGTTATCCACAATCAACAATAACTTTTTCAAGTATTTTCAGTCGTCATGGTATTTTTGTGCACTTTGCTGGTCACAAGCTTCAGAATCTTGAATACCAGGGCAGCAGGAAAAACAAAAAAGCACCAGCCTCATGTAGCAGTGAAGCAATAAAAGCTTGAAACTTAATAATACGACACTTCCCCCCTTCGCCATCTATCAATGATGGCTGTTTTTTTCCCCAGATGCGAGAATTATAGAACAATTCGGCATGCTGTTACAAATATCCAACGAGAAGGTGCTGTGATGCAGACTTAAATGATATTTATGGCACGTTATGATTTACGTTACAGCTAAAGCGAACCCAATGGATAATTTATTTAGCTGCTTTTGATCACGGTGTACTGAACTCTCGACTGTTCACCGGTCATGCTTGGAGCAGATCATTCTGGCTCACTTATGTCTAAGCTCACAGGGCAACTGCATTTACATCGATCAGGCATAACATTATGACCACCTATCGTGTTGGCCCACCTTTTGCTGCCAAAACAGCCCTGACCCATCATGCACTGTGCATTCTGACACCTTTCTATCAGAACCAGCATTAACTTCTTCAGCAATTTTAGCAACAGTAGATCGTCAGTTGGATCGGATCACACATGCATCAGTGAGCCTAGGTCACCCATAACCCTGTAGCCGGTTCCTTCCTTGGACCACTTTTGATAGATACTGACCACTGCAGACCGGGAACACCCCACAAGAGCTGCAGTTTTGGAGATGCTCTGATCCAGTGGTCTATCCGCCATCACAATTTGGCCCTTCATCAAACTCACTCAAATCTCTACGCTTGTCCATTTTTCCTGCTTCTAACATCAGCTTTGAGGACAAAATGTTGACTTGCTGCCTAATATATCCCACCCACTAACAGGTGCCATGATGAGGAGATCATCAGTCTTATTCACTTCACCTGACAGCACTACAGAAGAAAAAGTCATGACAAGACACGGCTGTTTGTTATTTAAAAAATAAAAATTGTATTTGTTTACATTATTCCTAAATAGACAATCATTTCTGTAGCTGTTTGATGCTGGTGAGATAACAGTGGCCTTAACATCAGCGATAAGGTCAACAGCTATAAACTGTGGTTTTGGAAAGGAAACAGAAATGAATGTGTAATCGGTTCTTTCCTGTGCTAGTAAAGTAAATCTTCATGCATGGATCGGATTCTGCCCCCTTTTGCATCAAATTGTCTGTGGAATGAATAACTCTAAAATGTTAATGTATTGTGGAGAAATCTGCCTCCTGGAGGGAAACTTGGGCGTCATTTCTACTCTGGTGGGAGCGCTGACTCACGCTGATAGCTGACCTCTGTATGGTGTGGCTCATCCTTTATCTCAGGCAGGTTTTTTTGTGTAATCTAAGTGCAGACGCTTTTAAAGCCACGCTTTTGTCAGATAGTCGTGGAGAGAAAAGGGTTTTACATTTTCACGACTGGCTCAGATTATCTCCAAAACTGCAGCTCTTGTGGGGTGTTCCTGGTGTGCAGTGGTCAGTATCTATCAAAAGTGATCCAGAACCGAAGACAGGGTCAAGGACGGCCAAGGCTCACTGATGCACGTGGGGAGCGAAGGCTGGTCCGTGTGATCCGATCCAACAGACGAGCTACTGTTGCTCAAACTGCTGAAGAAGTTAATGCTGGTTCTGATAGAAAGGTGTCAGAATACACAGTGCATGACGGGTCAGGGCTGTTTCAGCAGCAAAAAGGGGACCAACAATATTAGGCAGGTGGTCATAATGTTATGCCTGATTGTTGTATGTTATTGTTAGAAAGCGTGGTGATGTTTCTATTACCGAAAGTGACTCATGAAGCAATTGAGAGTGAAAATAAAGAAAGTGTTGATGATAAGGTTTTGAGTGAAACCATACGAGTAGCTGTAATTTACTCATCCCATTTGCTCGTTGCAAGAGAAGTTCCTCTCCTCCAGATCATTTGATTTAATACTACAACGGCTGGGGATATTTTTGTGTTCTGTTTACTCTATAAACAGTTCTAGTTCCAGTGATGTTTTCATGTTCTAGTTTATGTTTTCAGTATATATTGATTACAGCATGATGCATATGTATGTATAAAACTGTATTGACAGTGAAAATACTCCACAGACCTGGTAGGAGATTCAGTGTTTCAGTAGTACACACAATCTGAAGCTCCCTGTCCTTGACTCAGGACATACGCGCTACATTGTCTCGGTCACTCTCGCTCGCGCAAGTCCAAGGTGACTTGCTCGGCGGTTTAGTTGTCAGTACATGAGTCTCGGGTTTGTGTGAAAATATACTTCGTCCTTACTCGGACATTATCTGAAGATGGAAGTCTCCCAGGACGAATAGATGGAGCTGTAGCACTCCAAAGTTCAAACATCAGCAGTGTTTCGTTCCTTATACTTTTTATCCATTTATAGTTAGTTTTAATTTCCGAGAATGCGTTAATACCTAGTCTTATTTCCATTATGTAACGACTATAAACAGTCATTTCCTCACCTCTCTCTCTCTCTCTCTCTCTCTCTCTGTGTCTGTCTCTCTTTCTGTCACTGTTTGTTTCTGTCTCTCTCTTACTCTATCTGTTTTTATCTATCTATCTATCTATCTATCTATCTATCTATCTATCTATCTATCTATCTATCTATCTCTGTCTCTCTCTCACTTTCTGTGTCTCTGTCTCTCTCTCTCTTTCTCTTTCTCTCTCGCTTTCAGTGTCTGTCTCTCGCTTTCTGTCTCTCTCTTTCTCCCTCGCTCTCCCGCTTTCTGTGTCCCTATTTCTCTCTCTCTCTTTCTCTCTCTCTCTCGCTTTCAGTCTGTCTCACGCTTTCTGTCTCTTTCTTTCTGTCTTTCTTTTTCCGTCGCTCTCCCGCTTTCTGTGTCCCTGTTTCTCTCTCTCTCTTTCTCTCTCTCTCTTTCTCTCTCGCTTTCAGTGTCTGTCTCTCACTTTCTGTCTCTTTCTTTCTGTCTCTCTCTTTATCCCTCGCTCTCCTGCTTTCTGTGTCCCTGTTTCTCTCTCTCTCTCCTGGGTTCAATAAACTGAAAAATTTTCCAGTCAACTTTAAAGTATTATTATAAAGTTGTAAATAATATCAGACGTATTAGACATTATTTTAACAGAAAAATTAACATTACAAGTGCTTTAATTATGTCTAAAACGAGGACAAATAGGAATGTTTGAAAAGTGATGGGGGGGGACTTATATTTCTGTTTTTCTTCTGCTTCATTTTCCCCCCATTTAGCCGGGAAGACTTCCAGAGAATTCCAGAGCTGGCCATCAACCCTCTCGGTGATCGGATAATTAATGCCTTCTTCCCAGAGGGGTGAGTACAGTGCTAGTATTTTTAGTATCACAGTAATGTAGTGATACACTGAACACTGATTACACCGTAGCTCATCGATGTTTCTCCTCATGCTTCGAGATCACCAGACAGTTCAAAAGAATTGTTTGGTCTTGTGTGTCTTATTCCAGCTTGAATATGATTAAGCAAACACCACATATTGAACAACAGACGTTTAGCGAGCGTGGCCTTGGTTACCACCAGGCTGCGTGAGTCAGATCAGTTCGGATGGCTGTTTTAGAAAAATATCTAAAGTGTGTGTGTCATAATACACATCCTCTTTGACATACAGGAAGATTGCAGCGTTGTTATGAAACGCCTCAGAGACTTTATTAAAACATCCTGTTCTCCGTCTCTCACCGCTCTACGGGATTTCATTTTAGTTTCGTACCGTGGTCGTGTCTGAGCCAGCGTTTTTAGAGACCGTATTATTACGTTCCTAGAAGGATTGATGTGTAGGCGGTGTAATTCTAGGTGTGGGCTCTAATGTAGTCCATGCACATGTTTTTACTTCATTTTTCTGGAGTGAATGGTTTGCTTTGAGAAGTTAAAGCTGGGTGTGTAAGACTTATTATATAAATAAACAGTACATGTGTGTTCATGATAGAAACTTCCTGCCGCTCCCCCCCCCCTCCAGGGAACGTTCATAATCAGATGCTTAAAATCTCGGCCTGATTCTGTCTCACGTCTGCCTCTGTGTTATCTTGTGTTCAGAGAGGATCAGGTGAATTTCCGAGGATTCATGAGGACCTTGGCACACTTCCGGCCGGTGGAAGACAACGAGAAGAACAAGGACCCGAACATCGAGCCGTTAAACAGCAGGAACAACAAACTGCTCTGTGAGTCTGCTGGACGTTCAAGCCTCTGAACTGTGTCCCCGAAAAACGTGTTCACACAGCGTACTGTTATATTCGCTAATTAAACCGTCACGTGCATGCCTGAGAGTACACACCCGCCCTCATAATAATTTCTTTTTTTCCCCCTCAGGCAATGACAAAATGAAGCATACCTTGCGTGTGATTGTGTGTCATTTCTCTCACCTTATAGATCGCTTATTTTTATTTTTTTACAAGCCTGAGATACAGATGTTTGGCATCAGAATGTTGTTTATACAGGTTTAAAGGAGGTTTCTTTCATAGCCACAAGTCTCAGTCAGATATTTATCTTTTTTTCCCCCCTCTCCTCCAGTTGCCTTCCGTCTCTATGACCTGGACCGTGATGATAAAATCTCTCGAGAGGAGCTACTCCAGGTGAATACATTTCCATAATGCTCCATGTTCTAAAAATCTCACAGTTCTTTTCTTTGTGTCCTAACTAATACTGAGACACGCCTCATTGTCAGCTGAAACCACCTGAAGAGGAGCCGTGCGCTCAGACACTCCTTATTTTCCAGTGATCTCACAGGTTTCAGAGTCGGTGCTGAAAAATCTCATATCAAATATTCACATGGGGGAAAATAAGGAATAGAGCACTTGGGGTTGTGTGTCATGGGAAAATAATAATCTTCCTTTTACACCACAGCAGCTTGGCAATGATTAAATATTTTTTAATTTAACAATGACATACATTATATTGCCAAACGTTTTGGGACACCCCTCCAAATCATTGAATTCAAGTGTCGTTTTCCAGGGGTTGCGCTCGGCCCCTTAGTTCCAGTGAAAGGATATTAATGCTTCAGCTTCATACCAAGACATTTTGGACAATTTCCTGCTCCCAGTTTTGTGGGAACAGTTTGGGGATGACCCCTTCCTGTTCCAACATGACTGCACCAGTGCCCAAACAAGCTCGATAAAGATATATGGATGAGCGAATTTGGTGTGGAGGAACTTCACTGGTATAAGCCTGAAGCGTTAAGAGTTCCCTTCACTGGAACTAAGGGGCCGAGCCCAACCCCTGAAAAACGACACCTGAATTCAGTGATTTGGAGGGGTGTCCCAAAACTTTAGTGTACTTTTCATCAGTAATATTTACATTTAATGTTAGTTCTTATCACTTACATTATAGCAGCTGTGAACGGTCAATCCCTAACCAGCCTCTCTTTTTATTTTCTCCTGACCTTAATAAGAGTCATACACAGAGAAAGCACAACCTGTAAACTCCATCCTCATCAGTGTGTCTTGTCCCTGTGTGTGTGTTCAGGTGCTGCGGATGATGGTCGGTGTGAATATTTCGGACGAACAGTTGGGCAGCATCGCAGACCGGACGATCCAGGAGGCCGATACCAACGGAGACATGTGCATCTCCTTCAGCGAGTTCATCAAGGTGACACGGCACAAGAGTCACGTTTATATGCTGAAGCGTAGGAACAAATCATACGTGATCTGATGTAATGAGTTCATTAGCTGTAGATATGACTTCTCTTTTTGACATTACAGTAACTTCTTATCTCTGGCTAGTTTAATCATTCCCCTATTTCAACCTTTGTTTACCAGTTTAGAAAAATATATTAATAAAGCTGATCAGCCTGTAGGACCAAATATACAGAACCTGGTTCAAATGATATCATTTTTAATATTCATACCAGGTATGTGTCAGCATCATCACAGCTCACAGTATTATATAATAGTAGTGTTCGCTTTAGTAGGAATTGAAATAAAGGCACTATACATAAATTAGAAATCATGTTTTCTGGAAAATTCTGTATCTCTGGTGTTAGGGACTGTAGGATGATTATGTCTCTTTTAACATGTAGATCATGTCAAATTTATCTACATACCGTGGTCAAACCTTACAGAGTTTGTTCCTAAAACCATCTGAGAAATCTCTTTTGACCATCATTATAAACCTGTGTACTGATTTCATTGATCGCTGATATGTGACGCTTTCTGAAGGACGTGCATGACGTCTGTTTTTCCCTTGATTCAGGTCTTGGAGAAAGTTGACGTCGAGCAGAAGATGAGCATTCGCTTCCTACACTGAAGAAGCACCACTGGCGTCCGGCTGCACCGAACTCTAACCCGAGGCCGTTCACGCAGCGAGCGACCCTCTGCCGGTCTGTCGCATTTCGGTCTCCTCGGCTCCGATCGCTCGTGTCGCAGCAGTCGTCGCTTTTTGTCTTTTATATCCGTTTCTTCTGTCGAATTGATCACACTTGCGTTGTTGTTTGGATCAAAGGGAACATTCATGTGCCTTCAGTTGTTGACCCGGTCAGGCCGGCTGTACTCTTTATTTATTCTGGACAATTCCTGGTTCGAAATCAGCTCTGTTATTGTTCCATGCAACATAGTGAACATAGTGATTAGGAGTAGTTTCAACACTTAACATGGGTTTATCGTACTCAGAGCCAAATCTGTTGCTTCTAATGTGAAACGTCAAGCTTAAACTTAACACTCACTAACTTGACCTGTCTGTTCTTTCTTTCTTTCTTTCTTTCTTTCTTTCTTTCATTCATTCATTCATTCATTCATTCATACATTCATACATTCATATTATGTGAGAGCTCAGGATTGTGAGACATTTGCACATATCACCACCACCAAATAAATGGGAGATACGATCAGCATTGCCGTAAATGCTTATTGTGGAATCTGTTCTCTTGGGATTTGAACATTTCCCAAAGCTTTCAGCTTTACTTTTTGTTGGTTTTAAGACAACGTGATATATATATATATATATATATATATATATATATATATATATATATATATATATATATATATATATATATATATATATATATATATATATATATATATATATATATATATATATATATATATATATATATATATATATGATAATATATATATATATATATATGATTGAACTCACAGCTAAGACTATAACCTGAGAGAAGTAAATGAATAAACATTTTCCTCTTCAGGTTATATTCAGCTCTAACTAGCAGTGTTTAGTTAAACAGTAGCACTGATGGCCTTCATATAAACCGCTTTCTCGCTCAGGAGAGAGAAGTCAAGGTTCGGTGAGCTGCACTGTCCAAGCCTTCACACAACACAACACTGTTAATGTGTGTTATTTCTGCCTCCAGTGATCAAATGTTGTTTGTTTATATCGCATACGGTTCCCACTTTAGCAAAGATAAACTGCTGATTATAAAAAAAATACTCTCGGGTCAGCAGGGCTTGCTGGTTCTCTCTCTCTCTCTCTCTCTCTCTCTCTCTCTCTCTCTCTCTCTCTCTCTCTCTCTCCGTCTCTCCGTGTACACGTCTGTTATAATGTCATGGATCGTCTCTGTTTGTGATTTGTTGTTTGTAAGTCTGTGATGGAAACAAAATCAGTTTCTTTATTTTATTACTTCGTGGGAATTGTTAGTTATATATTCTGTCATACAGATTTTATGGGGAATGAAAGATAAGTGTGATTTTTGGTCGAATAAAAACATTCAAGTGCCATTTTGGGTTTGTATATTTCAGTCATTTCGATTTTTGAAAATAGCTACAGGGGCTTGAGCTTGGTGAGAAGATTGATAGCATTATAAATTGTTCTCTCTCTCTCTCTCTCGTGCTCTCTCTCTACTTGTCAAATGAATTTTCCAAAATACAAAAATAATCCTTGTTTTTTTGCAAGTTAAAAAAAATACACTATGAACACAGGCTATAAGTGCAGGCTCGGTCAGTCCTGTGTGCATGTTCTTTTTTTTTTTTTTGACCACTGTTTACATTGCTGTAGATGACAATACAGAGCACAATCGAGCTGGAACATCTTTTGTATCTCTGTATTTGACCAGCACAATCACAGCAGAAGACTCTCACGAAATGACCCGGGTTCTATTGTGATGGATGGGACAATTTACAGGTGATTGTCCGGTAAGTAGCGCCGCCTCTGGGGCTGATTATTGACTCAGCTGGGTTTCTAGGGAGGACGTTTAGAATAATTCCCAATTCAAACACATTAAGTAAATATATATTTTATGAATGTGTTCATGACTGTAATGGGTTTAAAAGATATCTGGAGCATGAACAACTACTTTTTAGTACCAGTGTGAGGAAAAAACATACAGAGCTACCACATTACTGTGCAGTAATACAATATGGCTCAAGTGGTCAAGGCTCTGGGTTGTTAATTGGATGATTGGGGTTCAAGCCCCAGCTCCACTGTTGGGCAATTGAGCAAGGCCCTTAACCCTCCCTGCTCCAGGGGCGCTGTATTATATCTGCCCCTGCACTCGGACCCCACCTTCCTCAGCTGGGATATGTGAAGAAAAGTATTCCACTGTGCTGTAATGTGTGTGTGGCGATAAAAGGCTTCGTGTTCTCACTTCAGTTCAGTATATGGCCAAAATTTAGTGGATCTGATGATAAAACAACATTCTGTTGCAGAATTAGTTCCTTTTCACTGTTTTTAAAAGGATTTCCACTATATTTTGGTTGTGATGATAATCCAGTTCACACCAAAGGTGTTCAATGGGTCAGGGCTCTGTGTAGGTTCTTCCACTCTGAACCTTCTTCAAGGCGCTTGCTTTGTGCCCAAGCATATTGTTATGCTGGGACAGATTTCAGCCTCTTACTTACAAGTAATGGAACCTTTAATGCTACAGACAACATATTCTGTGCTTCCTGCACAATAATGTGATGACCAGGTGTCCATAAACTGTTGATCATACAGTGTTTGTCTAAAAGTGAGCGAAAACAAGAACCACCAAACCCTGCAGTGAAGTATGTGTACTGTGAAGTTTCCAGCAATAAACAGATCACTGTTGTTCAGGCAACCACGAGGAGTTCTCTTAACAGAGTGTGTGAATGCGACTTGATCTGGACATGTGAAATAAATATGAGCTATCTTCTGAAGTGACCTGTGTAAAATTGTGCTCTGTTTAACATTCCTTTCGATCCTCTGTGCCCTCCTGGGATATTAACCCCGCCGGGTGCATTGTGGGATTTCATTAAGGCTCTTGGCATTCCTGATGTAAATTGTGTTTGTCTGGTTAGCTGCCAAAGAACCGGTAGACCATCTTTTCCCAGCTGTTGGTTATTTTCCAGTTTAATCATTAAGTGATCAGGAGGTTTGGTTTCTTATTTATAGATTTGTATTTATACATTTACAACCCCCCCCCCTTTATTACATGCAACATACTACAAGGCTGAGGAACATGGATATTCTTTATGATTTTTTTCCCCATTCTTGCAAAAGGTTCTTTGTTATTATTTTGGTGCATTAATGATTTTAACAACCACCATAAATGTTGCCTAATACCTTACTACAATGGATAATCCACCGCCCTCCACCGCCCACCCCCGCTTCCACAATAGTACCTTCCTATTTCGTGTATTAGGTTGATACACAAAAGAGCTCCGTGCTACAGAAATCCCGCCTCCTACGCAACGATTGGCTATTGCTCTATAGAGTATCCAATCAGAAGATTATTTTCCAAACCAATCAGCATAAAGTGGGCGGGGTTCTTTGAATACGGGTGGGGGAAAAAAAAAAAGACCCAAAAAAAACCACCCGCATCAACGGCACCACCATCTTTGTTAGAGAAGCTGCACAAATCTTCGCTTCTTCTCCGCTCCAGAGCTGCTAAATCATCATACACAGGCTTTTAGATATAGGATCTATGGACGCTAACCGTAACAACAACAACAAAGGAAAGACAGCGAACAACTCCAGCACTAATCCCAGCATGGAGAATGAGAGTAAATATCTCCCGGAGCTGCTGGCGGAGAAGGACAGCCTGGATGCGTCGTTCACTCACGCCATGAAGCTGCTCAGTGCGGGTGTGTAAAGAAAACAATTTCACTCGATTTATTTTGTATATACGTGTGTGTTTGTTGTGTTTAGACTTATTATCATTCGCTGCGCGGTTGCTAGGTGATGCTATCAACGTGGAAACCGCGTGCTAACGCTAGCTAGGCCCGGCTAGTCAGCAAAGCTTAGCTTAGCAAGGCTTTGTGCGTGAACAAAGAGCTGTGGTAAATAAACGCAACTGAAATGTCTTGGGACGTTTTTTTGGACTTTTTGCATAAATATTTTACTCGAATGCAAAACCTGTGCGTATGTAGAAAAAAAAAACAGTTAATAAAGAATCCGGGCGAAATCTCATTCTTAACGTTTTTACGCACGCGCACGGTCATTAAAGGCGCAGAGGTCGATTATTATACGTCTTCCATGTGCAAATAACCTGCAGTGATTATGTACAATATGATTGGAAAATAATGGGTTTAAATCTTAATGACAGTATTGTGCGACTGAAGAAAACCCCATGTTCTTCGCATAAAGTGGCTTTCCGGCCCGGAAAACTCGCGTGCGCGTGCGGATGAGCTTCCTTTTCATTTCACAACCGCTTTGTGGACATGGAGGAACAGGATGTGTCTGTTTAAAGGGTTTAAAAGGTATAAAATGCTCCCCGCAAATCATGATGTCAATGCCATTAAGAGTGCTTTTTCTGTTTGTTTTGTTTATATTTAGGCATTAAGTTACCCTTGCACGTGAGATAACTAGGAGAAAATGATTCAAGTATTGGTTCATGGACAATCCTTGTACATTTATGTCTGGTTGTAACAGTTAAGATGAGCAAATAAACTCACTCACAGGTTCAAGAAGACAAACTTGGATTTGGACGGTTCGTCTAAAAGTAACTGGAGGGCTGAATAAATATTGCAACTGAGCAGAAACCCGAAGAGCCACACCCTTTATTTATTTAGGTTTTAATTAAGATATATATTATTTTTAGTTGAGGCACACATTATCACACTGACATGCCAGACCAGCTGTTTTTCTTGCAAGACACACTTTAATGTGAATCTTGTAGTGTGCAGTAATTAGATCCAGTGTATTGTAGCTCTTCAAGCTTCTCTGTCTCTTGTGCATGTGTTTTGGATGCACAGCTGTATTTGTTGGCCCTGGGATGCATGTGTGTGGGTTTATAAGTGTTTGTGTTGTGAAACGGTGACATGCTTTTACATTTGGGGCTCGCGGTGTAATACAACTACGGTGTACGAAGCCAAAAATTATTGTGACTAACTGCATGTTCTCGGTGCCAAGACTTGAGCCACCCATGATGTCTAATGTGGCTCAATGTTGTGTTTTTAACTCCAAATAGACTTTAATATCCCATTATATCCTATTCAAAAGAGTGACATAATGTTGGATAATATTTTTTGTCCTGCACAAACTAAAAATTCATTTATTTTCTCTAAATCCTTGTTTTTAAGCATGATTATGTGGTTTTTTTGTGCAATGTGGTGCATTACAGAGATCGAAAGAATTCAGAAAGGTGAGCCGAAAAAAGACGGCGAAACGTACCTGGACCTCTTCGCCAACAAGAACGTGCGGGTGAAAGAACGAGTGCTTATTCCCGTCAAACAGTATCCACGGGTGAGTGGAAACACATCAGCTCTAAACAGAGCACATAAAAGTGCATTTTCTGCAGTATTTCTCCTCTGACCTTTACATCGGACAGTCTCGATTCTTTGGCTCGGATTTATGAGTCTCTTTTTCGTCTTATTCAGTTCAACTTTGTGGGGAAGATTCTCGGTCCCCAGGGCAGCACCATCAAAAGACTGCAGGAGGACACCGGAGCCAAGATTTCCGTCCTGGGCAAGGGCTCCATGAGGGACAAGAACAAGGTGAGAACGAAAAGAATACTCCCTGTAATTTAGTTTTTTAATGAATAATCTGCTGATGAGTGAACTGACCATATTGGGGTCAGTCAGAATTCATGCACAAGGCAGTGTAGTTATTATTGTTGGTGATCTGCTATCCAATTAAGAGTAGTCAGGATTTTGGCTGCAATTGTAGCAGATGTGCCACTAAGTGGCAGTGTCCTATCATATTACTGACGTTCTCATATGTTGCCCATTATGATTATGTAATAAGATAAGGCAGGCTTTTAAAAAGGTTGTTTGTTTTGTTTAGGAAGAAGAGCTGAGGAAGGGAGGAGAGCCCAAATACGCTCACCTGTCCATGGAGCTACACGTGTACATTGAAGTGTTTGCGCCAATCCCTGAATGCTACATGCGCATGGCTCACGCTATGGACGAGGTCAAGAAGTTCCTCATGCCTGTAAGTTATTTCACCGTGTGTTCAGAATGAGAACGGGTTGAAAGTGAACGAGTAAACATGATCACTTTCTCTGTCTTTTAGGTGGACAACATGGACGAGATGCACCCGGATCCCTTCATGGACCCCGGGTATCTGAACGGTGCTCAAGATGTCCCCTCCCGTGGCCGTGGAGGCCCTGGTCGGGGCCGCGGCGGCCCACCACTTCCCATGCTTGGAGCCAGGTACAGGAACACAAATTTTGTCTTAGTACTATGCAATTTCATTTCCTTTAAGATCTCTTAATCTAAATCATGTGATCATTTCTTCCATTCAGGGGGCGTGGCATGCTCCCACGTGGTGGTGCCCCTCGTGGTGGTGCCCCCAGAGGAGGTCCAGGAAGAGGAGGAGCAGCCAGAGGAGCACCAGTGGGTCGGGGTGGACATCCTCCTGCCTCCTCGAACCGTGGCGGGGCAGCAGGACGGTCCCGTCCCCCCGCTGCATCACAGAGGATGGCACCTGCACCTGCACTCTCTCATCAGCAGCACCAAGCGCCAGAGTCGTATGAGGAATACGTGAGTCTCTGCTGTTCGTGCACGGAAATTACACCATCAGTAGATACTAAATACAGTTTATTTTTTTCATTTAACATCAATCCAGTGCAGTCTATCATGATTTATTTGAATTAACCCTTTTTACACCTCGTTTTCTCTTCAGTCGTATGACGAGAGCTACACCGAAACTCCATATGAAGGTTATGATAACTATTACAACCAGTCAGCACCACAGGGGTAGGTACCTTTTCAGTCTTATTTCGCGAAGACAGCTTGTTCTTCCAGCAGTCGAGCAGAAAGCTGGACAGGTTTGATATCGTAACATCATTTATTGCGTTATTTTTCCGTACAGAGAAACGGAATACTACGACTACGGGCATGGCGAAGCTCAAGAAAATTATGAATCATATGGTACGTATACGAGTTACACCTTGCTGGTACGCCATCTATTTTTCCAATAGCAGCAGGGACATGGTGTGTTTCTCGCACAAGGCACACCCACATGAGAGAAGTTCTACGGGTATTTCCAGGGCTGTTAATAAAGAGTAGATATTAAGAGAGGGAGGGGAAAACATTGACTTTGGCTATAATTCTGGACAGCGAGTGGAAATTCTTCACCAATTTCCTTGTGAACTTTTAGGTTGTTATTTATTTCTAAGGAATCTCACTGATCTCTTCTTCTTCTTCTCGTTCTTCCCCTATAGCCGAGGACGACTGGGAAGGTGCCGCGTGGGGGAGCGGCGGAGGGAAAGCTCCTGCCCAACGCCAGAATAAAGGAAACTATCGCGAACACCCGTACGGAAGATTCTGAGACCTGTCACTCACTGGGGTTGCCTGGGCAACCGCCTCCAATTGTAACTCCTTTTAACAGCTCAAAGTAATTTTTAGATAATTTTTTTTTTTTTTTTTTGTTCTAATTTTTTTTTTTGTGTGTCTTTTGGAATTCGCTCACTCGGACTTTGGTTATTTTTTAGCGCTTTCCTCTTTGCATTGTTGGCTTGTGCGGTCTGCTTGCTGATAATTCTTCCTCTTATTATTATTCTTATTAATTTTTTTTTAATGTAATTATTGTGGGTTAAAACGTAGAAACGAGTTCCAAACAGTTGACTTTTTAGGCAAAAAAAGAAAAAGTGGCTCGCTTTTGAGAAAAAAAACACAGAAAGGCTTCGAAAGGAAAGTGTTTAAAAGCCGTTTGTCCGAAAACCCAACACTAAACACCAACCTTAAAACTGACTGCTGTATAGAAATGTCAGCTAAATTTTCTCTGGAGAAACAAAATGTTCTTTCACAGGCGCAGGATTTTGTTCCCAAAAAAAAAAAAAAAAAAAAAAAAAAAAAAAAAGGAGAGAGAAAGAAAAGAAATAAAATAAAATTCCGTTGGTTATCAAGTTTCTCTTTTTGTAATGGGGGGGGGAAATATATATGTGGCCAGTCTAAAACTATGTATATAAGTTTATCTATGATTAATCGTTTTTATTTTTGCTGTCTATAGTTTTGCATTTCATTACAAAAAAAAATTACTGGTGTTCGTTTGCCTAAATAGGAAACTAAAACATGTTTTTTTTGTTTTTTTCCCCTGTAGTTATGTCAGTCAATAAAGCGCAGTCTTGTTTTCCAGCTAACAAAACCTGGTATTTTTGCTTTTGTCTTCTAGCTGTCGGTCCATAAATGCCTTTTTTTTTTTTTTTTTTTTACTAACTAGTATTTTGTTAGACAAACTTGCATGCAGATATAATACACCATGTCCTTCGTTTGTTCAGTGAATGACAAAAAAATATATATATTGTGTATAAACCGTTGCTAATTAGAATCCAATTAATCTGTAGCTGTTGGTAAATGATTTATTATTATGTCCTGTTTATCACAGAAAACTTTAATACAGACAAAAATAATAATAAAAAAAAATCTCTAACAGTAACCCCTCCCCCCTAATTTGTGTCCTGAAGTGAAAATGTGACTTAAAATCTTTCATTTCAATGATTTATACACAATACAGCAGCTTTCTTGAAAGCTGCACCAGCGTTTCCGGCGGAAGTGCTGATGTATTTTCCAAAAAATAATTGCTGCTCACTCCCATCTTTTTCCTTTTATCGAAAAAGGATCGTGAGGTGAGTCCTGCCAAGTGGCCTCTAAAATAAATACCTCGTTTAAAGAAAAGGTAACGTATGATCGTGTGAAATTACACTGACGTAAACAAAACAACAAAAACAAAATGTAGACTTTGCCTCATTGGGCTTGTACTTCAAAATGTATTTAAAATAATAATAATAATAATAATAAAAGGACAAACAAAGGTTTTCCCCCCTACCCCCCTCCTTGTTCTTGTGGCCGACATGACCCTCGGATAAATGTTATGTGTAGTAGTGTGAAGAAGATCGCAAACTTGGCAGCAGGCTTACGCGACTTTCGTTGGGCTGAAAAAATAACCAGAACAAAAATCGGGAAGGAGGCGCTACAAAAAAGGTGGCTTAGGAAGCGCTACAAAAAGAAAGGTAACATCTGCCCTAAATGTCTTTTTTTCCCAACACCACCACCACTATTTATTTATTTATTTATTTATTTATTTTGCTTACAAAATAATATAAAGAACGTTCAAAAAAATTTAGCTACATCATTTAAAAATGCAACTCTTGCTCTAAAAAAAAATCTTCTTTTGATTTTTTTTTTTTATTTCATTTATTTATTTAAAAATAATAACAATAAAATTCATTAAAAAAGTAAAAAATAGTTGGTTTAAAAAAAAAATAATCAGTCTTAAAATAGATTAAAAAAATTAAAAGTAAATTTAAACAAAAAAAAAATAAGCACGAGTTGCATAGCTTGGTCTGAAGTCGTAGAGAGATTCTGGGAAATATATAAAGTAGTGACTTTTTATATTTCTTCACACAGATGCTGACCCGTGGTGACTCTCTGACCGTCCCATGGATTGCACTAACCTACACCTTGGTGGGATTTCGAAGTAAGTTTTCTAGAATTTCTAGAGAAAGCGGTTTTTTTTTTTTTCTTTCTGAAGATGGTTTCCTCACTCCATCCCTCTCATGTCTTCAGGATCCTCTCGGCTGAAGCGGATCTTTCGATGCACGCTGCTCAGACTTGGGAGAAGGCCATGTTCCTGAGCAGGAAGTTGTTTGCCTTTCCTACCATGTTACATTTTAAACCTCTGGCTAATGAATGAAGATGTCAAACATCAGGGTTTTTTTTTATATACAGTTTAAGGATACTTGGTGTATTCGGTTTCGTTGAATCCTTTTGTATGTGCCTGTATTTTTATAAATAATTTTTAAAAAAAATTCGATCATGGAAAATGTTTTTGTATGAATTTGTAATGTGAAGCAATCAATAAATCCAAAGCTTTTGTTACAAAGTTCAGGTTTGTAAGCACTGTTGGTTTTCTGTCAAAAAATGTCTTGACAATGGTCCCACTCCCACTTCTAAATTCCGGTCCTGCTCCTCCGCATGCTATTTCCAGCTTGTTCTTCACTGCTGTCCTCACTTCCCAGCATTCACAAATACTCTACTCTCTATCTTACTTATGACGCACCCTTTAACGAATAGACGTCACCTTAATGATGGTTTTAAGTAATTCATTCCCTAAATGCTTCGAGGATAAAGCCACGCATTGAGTTGGGTATGTAATCACATCTTGTAATGTCTGCTCTTTATTAAACTTAATAAAGGCCAACTGTAACATTTGTAACCCAAGCTGCTTTGGGAGTGAAGTGCTCTGGTGTTTTTTCATTCAGGTAAAAGGACAGCATGGCAGGAAACTGGTTGTCTCTTGTTTTGTTGTGGGTTTGAGTAATGTTGCATGTTTGATAATGAATGGACAAAGCCTAGTCTCGGAGGGCTTCCCCGCCTACCCCCCAAAAAAACATTTACTTTTCATCTCGGCCAAACTCCTGTTTATTTATTTCTAATTGCATTCATCTGCTGCTCCTTAACTTTCCCAAACAAGATTTGTCAGCTCTTGAGCCATCAGTAGCGATTATAATTTCCTGTACTTGCCTGTTAGCTGTAATAACAGGTGTTAAACCGGTATATTTCTGAATGCTGGTGTATAATAAGCAGCACAGACTGCTATTCATCATCAACCTGCACAGCTATGGCATGATGTGTTTAGAAACTGTGGTTTTGAAAAGACTATGGACTCCAGCCACACAAAATTAAAAATAAAAAACCCATCTCGCTTCCCGTCAGTTAACGATAAACAGTTGCTGAAACTTTTACACTCATAGTTCCGGTTCTAAAATATGAGACCTAGAGTGGTTTCGGCAAAGACTCCACCTTCATAAATGTTACGTAAATATATATATATAATATAAATAAATATATATATACAGTGTGTGTGTATATGTATGTATGTGTGTATGTATATATATATATATATATATATAATAAAATGAAATAAAGAAATAAATTTAAAAATATATATTTTTAAATTTATTTCATTTTATTATTCATTCATTTATTTAAAAAGTTCAATTCAATTTTATTTGTATAGAGCTTTTAACAAAGAGCATTGTCTCAAAGCAGCTTTACATAAGAAACAACAAACATAAACAGACAAACAGTCCTAGATGTTATCCCAAGTGAGTAAGCTTGAGGTGTCTGAGGCGACTGTGGCAAGTTAAAACTCCCTAGTATGAGGAAGAAACCTCAAAAGGGAACTCATCCTCATTTGGGTGAGGGCGTGTGGTGACTTGTATATGTATATATGAAGGTTTGTGACGCAATAATACCGCTACAGCGCGCGCTCAGGGATATGGAATTGCAGTATTATAACCTAATGTGAATGTTATGACTGTGGGGTTGCGTTTTGCGAATTCATTTCCGTTTTCTCTTCGAATTCTGTATTAATGATATCACATCCGAGCATTCTTCGTAAGTTCGAGGTAAGAGTAAACTACTGACTTTCATTTTTACAGTAGATCGAAGGAGGAGGAGGAGCCTGGGAGGGCGTAGAGGGGATATTTCTAGAGGCACACGTCTGTGCGTTTTTTTGTATTACTATTTCGTTTCTCTGGATCTGTTGACCTGCACTCGTGCTTTGGGAAAAAGTAATGCAAGTAATGCACGGACTTCGACATCACAGAGCAGGAATCCGAAAGAATTCGTTCTGGCACACCTGTTTTCTGATTCTCCTTTTCTTATGTTCGTATACAGGTGGGTAAACAAATCGTGAGTTACCGCTATTTTTGGAGAGGTAGTGGTGCGCGCGCGTGTGCTATGAATATTTGGACTGAACTTTAGGTGCAGCTTCCTGCGACCACTGGCTCTTATGTAATCCTTGTTTTGCAGTCTTCCGAGTATTTTAAGATAAGCAATGCAGAAGGAATTTCCCCTTTAGAGTATTATATAATATATATAGACTACCTGATGCAGACTTTTTTTTTTTAACAAGCATATAACATAGGCATGGTTCATATGTTCTTCATGCAAATGCAAAATGCTTACTACTCTAACAAAAAATAAATAAGTAGCTTGGTTCAAGTTCAACAATCAGTCAATAATAATTGATATTTTTAAATAATAACCTCTTCTTTAGAATGCAGTAAGCTTACAGTCAGAAGACTGTCCCAATATTTCTGACCTAACTTTATTTACACGGAATCAAAAACCCCAGGCATGTGCAAAAGGGTTGGTCTTTACCAACTCTGAAACTCTGTTATCTTTTTAGATTCCCTGAATGTGACAATTCCCATGAGGAATGTAGCAGCAGCCCGAGGCCATGTTGTGGTTCTGGGCTGTGAGTTTTCCCCTCACTTTGGACCAAACCCTGACTTTTCCAGCTTGTTGGTGACTTGGCAGCGACAGGAGGATAACCGAGTGGTCCATAGCTTCTATGATAACAAGGATCAGCTGGAAACACAAGACCCTGCATACCGTGATCGTACAGAGCTGTTCAGGACCGAGCTGAGCAAAGGAAACGCTTCGTTAAAGCTGAGGAACATCCAAAAGTCTGATGAAGGGCTTTACCTCTGCACCGTCAGCACAAGCCAGGGGACGAACAAAGCAACTTTAAAGCTAGACTACGGAGGTAAACAGACCCTTTTTTATCATTAGATGATGCTTGTCTTTTGCCAGAAGGTGGAGTATTTTAAGATATCAGAGGAATTTGAAGGTACAAGGAGCACAAGGGTACTGAAGCTGGGCAGGTGAAGACAGGGAAAAAGGCAGATCACATTTTTTAATATCTTCAGCAGTGAGTCTGTGCGTAATGTAGCCTCCCTCGGATTTCTGTTTCCAGTGAGTGCAACCTGATGTAGTTTTCTGCCTCAGTTTTCTGCGATGTGTTGTTCATTCTGAGATGCTTTTTCTTTTTTGACTTTCGAATTTTGTGATTATTTCAGTTACTTTAGCTCAAGCAGGTTTGGCCATTCTTCTTGAACCTCACTATGATTTGCACCATTCGATGTTCACACTAGAGACAGATGATCAGCAGTTTCTCAAAGGTCTAAACTTACCTGTAAAGATCTAAGCTACCCATTATCTCCTCCCATTCTGATGCTGACGCATTTTGATTGGCTGATTAATTCAGAGCCATCTCACAAGTTTTCCCACATAAGTAATCCCCCCATTCTTTTTTAAGGAAAATGTTGAATCCCTCAGCGTTGTGCTGAAATTATTTTATTTACTATTTATTTCTACTTTTACAGTATTACTTGTGCTGTTTCTGTACTTGTGTTGTTTCTTTTTTTCACAGTTCTCTACACCGAGCCCAAGTTAACCATAAAAGCAAGTTCCTCTGGCATTTTAATGCATTTCGAGACGGAGGGATTTCCTGAGCCTGAGGTAAAATGGAAAAGAGAACATGGCGAAAGCCTCAGCGATCCCATACAGACGTCTAAGGAATTTAATTCAGAGACGGGACTTTATAGTATCCAAAGCAGTTTCACGGCACCGAACGCTCCGTTTAACGTCACCTTCATACTCGAAAACCAGCTGCTAGATCAATACCTGCAGAGGCCCATCAGCTACACAGGTAAGCACGTTCTCACTATGCTATGTGTATGTCTGTTTGGAGTGTATAACAGTAAAATTGTTCATTTGCATGTGGACCCATGCACATCCATAAGAAAGCTGTGTATATAATTATAATAAGGGTTTGAAATCATCCCATGAGGGTTTATGTAATAAAACTAGCTGTTTTATGTAATGCTGTCCACTAGCCAGTTCACTCATTTTTTGGGAAAGTTAATGTAAGACAAATCCCTCAAGATGTAGCACAAAAACCAACCTCGTGAGTCATGAGCTTTTGGGTTTGGGTTAGAATCATGGACAGTTTAGGGGTTGAGTTTGGTGTTAGGGTTTTAGATTATTAGCTTATTGAGCACCTTTTGTTGGAAAATGTTGGAAAATCAGCCTCTGAACCTTCTTCTTTACATCTAACATCTGTCTTAGTACAAGTATTTTTATTGTAAATATTTTTTTTGCCCTTGATAAATGTAGTTTAATGTAATAAATGCAATAAGTATTGTACTTGCCAGGAATTTTATTTTCTTTCTGCCTAAATTCCATTTTTATCTTCCAGGTGGTGAAAACTCCTGCTTTGTGGTAGCTATCGCACTCTCTGTCATTTCTTTACTCCTCATTTTGACTGCAGCAGCATTGGGCTGGATATGCTGTTGCAAGAAGAAAAATGACCTGGTATAAAATATGCAGATCATTGCTGATCGTCTTCCATTATTATATTTAAATAGATAATAATTAATTTACTGTACTTTACTCTTGACTAAAAACTAATTATGTCTAATGTAAGATGTGCTTTTTAACGTAGCTAGTTACGTTTATTCCGGAAAATACTATCAGTTATTTTTATATAGAACTTTAGAACTCTTAGAGTGATCTGAGTGTTCCTTCACCTCGGCTCTACATACCTCTACAGCCCAGGATTCGCAATCGTTGTTAGTAAAATTTGTAGCACTTGTTTTCCCATGAAACCAAATTTTTATCCAGGCCAAACTTTCCCAGACTCTTTATTAGTTCACTCACCACCAGTAACAGCATGATAAAGACTTTCAGAATGTGTGAAGGCCTCATGAAGCTGGGAATGTTGATTTCATCGGTTTTGAAAAACAAGAAAGACATTATTACGCACAGAAAGAATCCTGGTATGACAAAGATATTTATTAGTAGACGTAATAGAAGTAGAAATAGAAGTAGAAGTAGTAGAAGTATTGTATTATGATGCTGCTCTAATAATAGTTTTTAAAATGTTTAGAATTGAAAAGAAATCATTTGCAAATATTTCTGTTCAGGCAGTTTGTCACTGGTTGGTTTTCCGTCAATATAATTGTCAGGAGTTACTGGGTCAGTTCACAAGGAGGTCCAGACAAGTGATTTATTTATGGATCACTGTGTTACTCCCATGTTGGCAGTGTCGCACCCTTTCGTAATGTTTCTGGCCTGTCCCTTTTTTTAGCCCTTGATGTGCTGCTCTATGTATATCTGTCTTGGTCAGGGTCAGTCATTATACACTATACTGCCAAAAGTTTTGGGACACTATTCCAAACCATTGAATTCAGGTGTTATTTTTCAGGGATTGGGCTTGGCCTCTTAGTTCCAGTGAAAGGAACTCTTAATGCTCCTAATGTGGAGGAAATTGACTGGCCTGCACAGAGTCCTGACCTCAACCAATTCTTCTAGAAGCGCATTTGTGAGGTTAGACACTGATGTGGGACCAAAAAGGTCTGGATCGCAGTCTCCGCTCTGATTCATCCCAAAGGTGTTCAGGGTGAGGTCAGTACTCTCTCGACCAAGCTCGCTCATCCATATCTTTATGGACCTTGCTTTGTGCACTGGTGTGCAGTCATGTTAAAACAGGAAGGGGTCATCCCCAAACTGTTCCCACAAAGTTGGCAGCATGAAATTGTCTGAAATGTCTTGGTATGAAGCTGAAGCATTAAGAGTTCCTTTTACTGGAACTAAGGGGCCGAGCCCAACCCCTGAATGATTTGGAGGGGTGTCCCAAAACTTTTGGCAATAGCGTATATTTATATTTGTTGATTTTGTCAACGTAACATTGTGTGTCTGCTGTACGGCCAGATGCTGTATTATCCAGGTTTTTATGGCATAGTCGTGCTTTGTTGAGGTTATCTAAGCTTCCATGTCATAGTTAGGGTTTGTTTCTGTTACGCATAATGTAAGTCTTTTTGTTTTGTTAAATGAAAGCAGTGCACATACTGAATCCCAGTGTATGGGTCTGATCGTGGGCAGCGCATCAAGGGAAAACAAGGAACAGGTGATAAAGTGGGAAAACACATTAGGAAAGGGTATAACAGAGTGATATACATAAACAAACAAGCAAGGACCTGCCCCAGTAAATCCTGCCAATGATTTACATCTCCGGGTTAAAGAAGCAACACAAAAGCACATTCTTACTACCATAAACTCTCCCTTGCTGGATGAATTATATTAAGTTATACTAATTAAAACCTAATGATTATTAAACCGTTTTGAAACAAGTCAGTCAATTTGAACGAGGATTAGGTCAACTATAGGGAAATAACCCGAGCCGGATGCATTTCAGTACGTATCTTGCTACATATTTAAAGAAAGCTTGGCTTGACCTAAAACAATCATTAATCATATTTAATCTCCTAACAAATTTGTTGTAAATTCATTGTCTATATCGCATTATAAAATAAATCCCATATCATATGCTCTTCAGTTGGCGAGCAAATTTGCTGCCTAGTTAACAGAAATGACGTCGAGCACATTTAGCGTTCCTCCATTATGTTTAGCGCTAACATTTTAAATGTTTGAAACACTTTAAATATGAAAGCAATAATGGTGACCCATGGTTTTCTTTAGTCATTCTTTTACATGACTCCAACCCCTCTGTCTCATTAAAAGAAAGGATGTAAAAATCGAGAAATGAAACCCCAGTCTGGTCAATTGTTGGTACTGACTGTTATAGGAGGATAAAATGAATCTTCTTGTTAGAGTCTCAAGTGTAATCACAGATTCCACAGAAACCAGAAACAAATAAACAAACATGCTACTATCATGACCTCCGTTTCCCAGCATGGACACTTTATACTTATCACAGAAGTCTGATCTGAAACTCCATGTTGGATATATAGGTAGTGGTTTTGGATGGGATTTATGTCTGATCTGCTGAATTACCTTTATACATTTCTTTCTATAAATGTATATGTGATATGTGTTAAGAGAAATTATTAATAGAATCACTTAATAAAGCTCTATATAATTAACCAAGACATTTTGTTCCTTTTTTTTTTTGGACATTTTGTTGTATTTATAGCAGAAAATATCAAGCTTACACCAAATGGAAAAAGATATTCACCGCCCCCATGCGTGCCGAAAGAACTGGACATGTTTCTCGTCAACACCCATATTTGTTTCTACTTTTTTATGTGTGTGCATGGTTTTACATGGCTGTATATTTTGGTTTGGGTTGTAGTTGCATTACACTGTGTACACTTTACACAACAACCGCATTCGACTGAAGTTTCACAGATTAAAGTCAGCCAAATGAAAAACAACACACAACAAAAAATAGGTGGAAACTCTGATACCAACAATGAAACGAACATGTTGAGAATACAAACCTACTGAAAAAACAGCATTTTATTTCCTCTATTTCATTCCACGGCTGCTACGAAGGAATTCAATTCTTTGATTCGTTTTAAAGCTTTACTTCAGAATAAATTCAATCAAATTCAAAGCATATATATTAAATAAACCACCACTGGGGAAACCAAATGAATCCACCAGTTGGATGAGGAAAAAATAAGCACACCCTCGAACAGAACTGCATGGTACTGAATTAGAGGGTGTACATACTTTTCTCCCATGTGGTTTTTAAATGTTTAGGTTTACTGTTTTTTTTAGGCGGATCAAATGACCGCATGTTGTAAAAGATTGTTTTTTTAAGTTTATAAAAGTTGCCAAGGGTGACTTATTTACTATTTAGGCTCTGATGAGAAAAACATTTACTTTCTAAAAGAAATAATAGGCAGCCACACACCCGTGTGTCATAACTGGATGTCTGTGGTGTGCTAGACTGATGACCTGTTCTTTCAACATTTTGATGGTTTGACAGTGGAACTGGTGCCGGTCAACTCTCCCAGCATAGCTGTAGTATTATTCCATGAACTCAGTCATGGGTCATACTGAACAGACCTCTTGTGAGCACGTCTTCCTTCCACACTCCCACCCCTCGCCAAACCATGCCAATAATGCGAAAGGATTGATCTTAGACTTTTTCGTTTACGATAAAACATTTTCCAGTTCTTCAACGACATCATTTCCATTAATTAAAATGTCTTTGACCAATAAACACTCCATATAGTAGTAGTAGTAGTAGTAGTAGTAGTAGTGTTCTCCATAGTGGACAGCATTGCTTGTTGAACAAATGTTTGCATTTTAATGTGAATATTTCCTTGAAACTCTCTTCATTGAAATTTGAAAAACACACAAAAAAAAAGCTATACATTTTCAACAGCCAGTACAAAAGTCACTATAAATAACGGCACTGTAGTGGGGACACATTTTGTAGACTGTGTAGATTTAAATAAAAATAATAAAAAAATGAAAAAGGGAAAAAAGCTGTGATTTTTCTCTTCATTTTATACACAAGGGGTTTCTCATATGTCGATGATGACGAAAATCTCAGGTTTCTCTTCGTCATGTACCTGCATAGCCGAGTAGGTGATAGCTTTCACTTCTGTACCCTGTGAAGACATGGTTCATTTTTTAGCAAGTCCTGATTTATAGCAGGATTTTACAGGCAACCAATTTTCCTGGAGCACATTTTCTTTGAAAATGTTTAAAAGCTTAAACATGTTCTTTTAAAAACACCAAACAAAAAAAGCATTCTCGGGAAAAAAAAAAAACACAAACCTCTCATGTCTTTACCAGGAGTTTTGGTTACATATAATATTTTCGTCCCTTTTTTTTAAAATTAAATTGGTTAAACCAATTCTAAGAAGTTCAAATGCCTTCAGAGCATCTGAAGGAAGGAGGTTATATGTCAAACGAAAAGTATTTGTTAGTATATTTTTTATAAAGGAAGTGACTTACTTGTGGGTGTTTTGCCAGGTTGAACTCTTCTCCCCAGCTACATGACAAGAAGTAAAACAGATTGAGTCAAATGCTGGAAGAGGTCTGAAATTATTATTTTCAAATCTTAAACAGGGTGCGGACACAGCCTGGGTATTTAGTTAGCTATATAATTATTACAGAGTGCTGGCTGTATTCCCAAGACAGAAACTGTCTTGGGAATTGTATTTTGTCTTGTATTACCTACAAAGAGAAAATCACTTGATCACAGAGTGGAGACTTTAAAACATTGCCATTATTTTCTGGCGGTTTAAAGCGTTACCAGGGAACACAGTGAAAAATGTACTACAAAAGAACAATTCCCACAAAAAGTTTTTGCAAAAGATCACTATCTGGGTCATGCTGAGTTCTGGGTGAACTGTACTGTTCAGCAAGTACATTCTGTGCTCAAACATGCACTGCATGTCTGCAAGTCAGAATTATTTCATCAGATTAACATGGCTGTGTAAGAACAAGTGTGTGAAGGAGTGTGAGCACTGAGAAAAATCACTGCAACATTTATGCAAAGCAACCTTTACTCAAAAAAAAAAAAAAAAATCACACACTGACTAAGAGTGATGTTGAAATAAAGGAATGTTTCGGGGTCAACAAGAAACCCAGTGCCAGACGTACACTATATTGCGAAAAGTCTCGGGTGTATAAAATCATGCACCTAGGCATGCAGACTGCTTCTACAAACGTTTGTAAAAGCGTGGGTCGCTCTCAGGAGCTTCAATCGAGGTAGCGTGATTGGTTGCCACCTGTGCAATAAGTCAATTACTGAAATTTCCTCACTACTAAATATTCCATGGTCAACTGTTAGTGGTATTATAACAAAGTGGAAGCAATTGGGAACAACAGAAACACAGCCCTGAAGTGGTAGGCCATGTAAAATCACAGAGCGGGGTCAGCACATGCTGAGGAGCACAGTGCGCAGAAGTTGCCAACTTTCTGCAGTCAATAGCTACAGACCATTAAACTTCGTGTGACCTTCAGGTTAGTTCAAGAACAGGGCGTGGAATGGGTTTTTATGGCACAGCAGCAGCCTTACATCACCAAGTGTAATGCAGAGCATCGGAGGAAGTGGTGAAAGCATGTTATCACTGGGCTCTAGAGCAGTGGAGACTTATTCTCTGGAGTGACCAATCACACAGATGGAGGAGTCTGGGTTTGGCGGTTGCCAGGAGAACGGTGCTTGCCTGACTGCATTGTGCCAAGTGTAAAGTTGATGGTGGAGGGGGGATTATGGTGTAGGGTTGTTTTACAGAGGCTTGGCTTGGCTTAGTTCCAGTGAAAGGAACTCTTAATGCATCAGCATACTAAAACATTTTGGACAATATCATGCTTTGTGGGAACAGTTTGGGGATGTTCCTGTTCCAACATGACTCCACACCAGTGCACATAGCAAGGTCCATAAAGACATGGATGAGCGAGTTTGGTGTTGAGGAACTTGACTGGCCTGCCCTTGACTGAGTCCTGACCTCAACCCAATAGAATACCTTTGGGATGAATTAGAGCGGAGATTGCGAGTCAGGTCTTCCTCTCCAACATCTGGGCCGACCTCACAAATTCTAGAGGTACACTTCTAAACCTTGTGGAAAGCCTCCCCAGAAGAGTTGAAGCTGTTATAGCGGCAAAGGGTGGACCAAGAGTAATACAGTTCAATACTCAATTCTATTATAATATCCCTAGGCCATGTTTTATACACTCTAATCCAACCACTATTTGTTGAGGAGTCAGACATGCATCAACTTGTGGTGCCTGGAGCTTTCCAAGCCGCTTGGAACGTCTTCCAGAGGCTTCATGGAGAAAGTAATTTAACTCCTTCTTCTGAAAAGACTAAAACTCAGCGAGTGTTGTGTCATCGAGGATAAATGGATTATGTTCACGTCCTCAACAGTAAAGCCTAAGACACCAGAGAACAGGAACGCAATCATGAGAAGGAAGAAGGTCTCACGGAGGATTGCTCTGGTTAAACAGATGGGTAGAAGAGAGGTAGAGGAGCTGTGGCAAAAGAAAAAAAAAATCAAGTGCAGAATCCGGAGCATGGTTTATGGGAGGGGTGTGGGGAAAAAATGTCTGCAGAAAAAGACCAGCCTTTTAAAATGTTTTTTTGAGCAAGTGCAGTGTTGAGGTATGGTGGATAAAAGGAACATGTACACTGGGACCATATTCACACACACACATACACTATATTGCCAAAAGTATTCGCTCACCCATCCAAATAATCCGAATCAGGTGTTCCAATCACTTCCATGGCCACAGGTGTATAAAATCAAGCACCTAGGCATGCAGACTGTTTTTACAAACATTTGTGAAAGAATGGGTCACTCTCAGGAGCTCAGTGAATTCCAGCGTGGAACTGTGATAGGATGCCACCTGTGCAACAAATCCAGTCGTGAAATTTCCTCGCTCCTAAATATTCCACAGTCAACTGTCAGCTGTATTATAAGAACGTGGAAGTGTTTGGGAACGACAGCAACTCAGCCACGAAGTGGTAGGCCACGTAAACTGACGGAGCGGGGTCAGCGGATGCTGAGGCGCATAGTGCGAAGAGGTCGCCAACTTTCTGCAGAGTCAATCGCTACAGACCTCCAAACTTCATGTGGCCTTCAGATTAGCTCAAGAACAGTGCGCAGAGAGCTTCATGGAATGGGTTTCCATGGCCGAGCAGCTGCATCCAAGCCATACATCACCAAGTGCAATGCAAAGCGTCGGATGCAGTGGTGTAAAGCACACCGCCACTGGACTCTAGAGCAGTGGAGACGCGTTCTCTGGAGTGACGAATCGCGCTTCTCTATCTGGCAATCTGATGGACGAGTCTGGGTTTGGCGGTTGCCAGGAGAACGGTACTTGTCTGACTGCATTGTGCCAAGTGTAAAGTTTGGTGGAGGGGGGATTATGGTGTGGGGTTGTTTTTCAGGAGCTGGGCTTGGCCCCTTAGTTCCAGTGAAAGGAACTCTGAATGCTTCAGCACACCAAGACATTTTGGACAATTCCATGCTCCCAACTTTGTGGGAACAGTTTGGAGCTGGCCCCTTCCTCTTCCAACATGACTGTGCACCAGTGACCAAAGCAAGGTCCATAAAGACATGGATGACAGAGTCTGGTGTGGATGAACTTGACTGGCCTGCACAGAGTCCTGACCTCAACCCGATAGAACACCTTTGGGATGAATTAGAGCGGAGTCTGAGAGCCAGGCCTTCTCGTCCAACATCAGTGTGTGACCTCACAAATGCGCTTCTGGAAGAATGGTCAAAAATTCCCATAAACACACTCCTAAACCTTGTGGACAGCCTTCCCAGAAGAGTTGAAGCTGTTATAGCTGCAAAGGGTGGACCGACGTCATATTGAACCATATGGATTAGGAATGGGATGTCACTTAAGTTCATATGCGAGTCAAGGCAGGTGAGCGAATACTTTTGGCAATATAGTGTATATATGTATAATGAACAAAAAAAGCACGGAAAAAGCTAGTCTGAAACTATGTGTGATTTAGAAAACGCAAGAGGTCAGTAAACTGGGGTGTAACCAAGACACAACAATGAACTAAGTAGTAATAAGAGCCACATGGTTAGGTAGTAAACTGAATACAAAAGTCAGTGTTTCACAGTGTCGAAAAAATTCACCTCTCAGAGCACAATAACCAGATTACTGCATTCTTGACCCTGCTAGAATAATTGAAGGATACGCTGACTGATTTAGTCTTGGCAAGGCTGCAAAACCATGTGCGCTACACTTTCACACGAACGGAAGGGTCTGTTTGCTAAAAAACCTTGCCTTAGAACAGAGTGCAGAATACTACAGCTGTCTGTTTAGCATGGTGGCTTTTGTGTGGCTGCTTGTGAGATTCCTGCGTATTCTAAATAGACCTAGATAGAATTGCTATGTGAGTTTTCTGTAAAAAAAAAAAAAATTATTTATTTTTTACCAAATCTGTTTGAAATGAATGAATCAGTATGAATGTGTGTGCCACTTGAGTTAAAATAAAATAAAATAAAATTGAATAAAATAAAATAAAAAAATTCTGTAAGCAGGTGAGTACTGAATGCAAAAATCTGATTGTAAATAAATAAATAAATAAATAAATAAATATACATACTATTACTACTACTACTAATAATGAATGTTTATTCTTTTTCAAAAGATTTACAATATTTTTTTATAATAATATTTACTATTTGAATATCCTACCAGGATTTTTTTTCTTTCCTATTGCATTTTTTCAGACAAATAAGGACGTAGTCTGAATGAATATTTCCTGTAAGTGACAGGTCTGCTGCGCAATCTTTTCCGAGCACTCTGGTCATAAAAGTCTAAACAGTAGCTTAGTAAAATAAAACAAATACCTGTTCAAATTTTATACCTATAAATATAACTGTATATGTAATCATGCCACTTATTCACTACAAACTGTAGGAAAGTTACCTAAACCGAAAGGACCGACATGAATCAGCCCAAAAGTCTACAGTTAATATCACACAGACGGCGTATTCACTGAAAGACGGAATTTCTTGGAATTTTCTATCTCCTTCTTCTTAAAGTCATATAAAGAAAGGCATCTCTTTGATACAGGTTAGGTCTTTCTGTGTACATACAAAAACAGCACTCCCTGCTCTCCAGATTTTCTGTGCACTGCTGTGAATCTAGCTGCTGTCAAAGGGGTTCATTGTGCTCAGAAACCCCTATTCATTCATCCACCTTTTCAAGCCAACTCACCCTATGGAGCGAATTCTGAAGCGCATCCGATCTAAATGTAGGACTTTCACCTCCTAGAAAACAGAATTATTAAAAAATTTAAAACAAGTTCATAAATGATGTAACTTAGTATTTGCAGCTGGTCAGGGTGGTGCAGTGGAAAAGTTCGGACAGACATTTCTGTTTTTACCCCTTCAGGGAATATTTCCTTCGAACATGAGCGGATCTGTTTGACATTTTTCTGTTAAATGTAACAGTGCTGATTCTTTACATCAACATTTGCCTTTTGAGGTGGTTTTGCTCATTGCCTATATGATCTATTGATATTGTTTTTAAACGGAAATACTCATAAAATATGTTTAAAATACTGAATGATTTTTATTTATGAATTATTTTAATTACAAATTATTATTTATTTTATATTAATAGTAATAAAAATAGTAAAAAAATAATTACTATTATTATTATTATTAATTTTTTCAATCATTTTAATAATAATTATACTAATAATGCAAATGAAATAAAAAAATTATTAAAAGTAATTTAAAAAGTAATAATAACAGTAATAATTATGAATTATGAATTATATAATTATATAATTATATATCTATATATCTATCTATATCTATCTATCTATATATATCTATATATATATATATATATATATATATATATATATATACGGTCCCCCCCCCAATAGCACTGTGTGTGAAATACCCGAGGGATGAAAAAGACATCAGCGCTGAACTTGAAGAGCCAGTCATCTAGGAAATGAAAGAGAAGTGACTCCATGTCTTCACCTGCGGGAAATAAGGCAGATCTGTTATTGGTTACTGGTGTTCACACGCGTGAAGCAGGACGTGCTTCACATTCACAAGTCTTAGAATCAACAACACTGCTGCAGGCTTAGAAAAGCACACTGAGGCCCATCTGGAAAAGTGAAAGCCTTTAACCTCTCAGCTCCCTGTTGGTCTATGAAAACAACTGGGGCTTCTGTGAATTCCAGCACAAAATTATTCATTAGTGCACTTTAAACGGTGACTGTTACAGTGACTTCTCCTTCTCTACACAATCTTCTGCTCTCATCAATGGGAGTTCATACCAAACGGCTGCTCTGCAGTGAGCAACAGCACATTCAGCATCTGATTCATCTCCTGTTCTCAAAATCATCATCATCATCATCCATGCGGTATTTTAAATTCACAGGACACCCCACTTTCTATCTTATTTCCCATCTCTCACACCAAAGTTTAAATAAGGTGCCAATGATTAAATAACACTGACAAAGCCCCTTGCTCTGGCATTGGGTTTAAATGAACAGCTGTTCAAATCCATCCACAAACCAGAGTCTGGCATAGACCCAGACACATCCTGAGCTTTCATCCTTTCTTTAGAACACCCCGCTGACACAGACAACTTACGGTAACTCCATTTGAGACTCTAGCAATAACACACTGGGATAAGATGTGAAACATGAAGAGAGAGAGAGAAAAAAAAAAGCTACACCAAAAAATAAAAGCCAGGGATACAGGAAAAGTGGTTCATCTTTCTACACGTCATGAAATAGCTCTCTTATTACTAAAAGCCCCTGAACTTAAACCTGATGACTCCATGTGTCTCATTCACTTAGACACTAAGTGAATGAGAAGGCTGGCTTTTTGACCAGTGACCTCCGTGTCAACTAAATAAAAAATCTGTTTTTAGCCCATTTGCCCAGTATGCAGCTGACCAGCCAAATAAATAAATAAATCCAGGCACACTTTCAAAAGAAAAATTTTAAGAAACAAAAACCATTTCTATTTACTCAAAATACCATAAATAGCATTCTGTCTTCCTTCCTTCCTGATGCTAATCAAGATATATTTGAGAAAATCAGACAGCAGCAACAGTCCAGGCCATCCTCAGAGCTATGATCCTCTCAGCGATACAACTTAGGACGCATGAGTTGGTGGTGCATATCGTTCTTAATGTTAGGGAAGGAGATTATATTATATATATGGATACAGTAGCATGCCAAAATTTGGGCACCCCTGGTCAAAATTTCTGTTAATGTGAACAGTTAAGCAAGTGGAAGATGAAATGATCCCCCAAAGTCTTGAAGTTAAACATGAAACACTCTTTTGCAATATTTTAAGCAATATCAGTGTATTGTTTTTGTTTTCTACACGTTAGAGTGAAAAAGGGAAAAGCAACACCCTGCAAAAGAATGGGTACCCCAGGAGACTTGAGCTCTCAGATAACTTTGACCAAGGTATCAGACCTTCATTAGCCTGTTAGGGTCATGGCATGTTCACAGTCATCGTTAGAAAAGGCCAGGTGATGCAAATTTCAAAGCTTTATAAATACCCAGACACCTCTAACCTTGTCCCAACAATCAGCAGCCATGGGTTCCTCTAAGCCAGGGGTGTCAAAGCTCATCCAGAAAGGGTCAGTGTGTGTGCAGGTTTTCATTCAAAACCAAGCAGAAGCTACACCTGATTCCAACTGGCTAATCAACTGATCTTGGCTGTCAGTAGACTCAGGTGTGGCTTCTGCTCAGTTGGAATGAAAACCTGCCCCCACACCAGGCCCTTTGCGGATAAGATTGGACACCCCTGCTCTAAGCAGTTGCCTAGCACTCTGAAAATGAACATGACTGACGCCCGCAAAGCAGGAGAAGGCTATAAGAAGGTAGCAAAGTGTCTTCAGGTACCGATTTCCGCAGTTTGGAATGTAATTAGGAAATGGCAGGAAATGAACAGGAACAGTGGAGATCAAGATATGGTCTGGAAGACCAAGAAAAACATCAGACAGAACTCTCTGTAGGATTTCTAGAAAAGCAAGTCAGAACACCAGATTTGACTGCAGAAGACCTCCAGGAAGATTTGGCAGACTCTGGAGTTCAGCAAGACCTGCACAAATATGGCCTTCATGGAAGAGTCATCAGAAGAAAACCTCTCCTGCATCCTCACCACAAGATTTAGAGTCTGAATTTTGCAAAAGCACATTTACACAAGCCTGATGAAATTTTGGAAAAAAGGTTGAGGAGGTTGAAATAGAACTCTTTGGCCGCGATGAGCAATGTTCACAAGGACAAAGGACACCGTATTTCATGAAAAGAACACCAGTCCAAACATGGGGGTGGTTTCATCATGCTTTGTGGTTGTATTGCAGCCGATGGCATGAGGAACATTTCACGGGAAGAATGGATTCAATTCACTTCCAACAAATTCTGGAAACAAACATGACACCACCTGTAAAAAAGCTGAAGTTGAAATGAGGATGGCTTCTACAAACAGACAACGATCCTAAACAAACCTCAAAATCCACTACCTCAAGAGGAAGCTGAAGGTTTTGCCATGGCCCTCACAGTCTCCTGACCTAAACATCACTGAAAATCTGTGGATAGACCTCAGAAGAGCAGGGAGTGCAAGACGGCCCAGGAATCTCACTGAACCGGAAGACTGGAGGAATGGGCAAAAATCCCTCAAACAAGAACTGAAAGACTCTTGGCAGGCTACAAAAAAGCGCTTACAAGCCGTGATACTTGCCAAAGGGGATGATCCTAGGTACTAACTATGCAGGGTGCCCAAACTTTTGCTGCGGGCCCTTTTCCTTTTCTGTTATTATGAAAATGTAAAGATAAAAATAATAATAACAAAAAAAAAGATTTTTGTTTAAATTATTAAAGGAATGTGTCATCTGTAACTTTATGCCTTTTGGAGATCATTTCATCTTCCACTTGCTTACCTGGTCAGAAATTTTGATCAGGGGTGCCCAAAGTGTCGCATGCCACTGTATATATAGTGCCTGAAGATCTTTGTGATTTTTGCAGGAAGAAGTCAATGTGTAGAAGGAAAAGAGAAAAAGGTTTCTTCTTTAATGTGCATGAGAGCTGCTCTGAAGATGGGAACGGTTAGGTAATTGAGCATCACAGACACTATATTGCCAAAAGTATTCGCTCACCTGCCTTGACTCGCATATGAATTTAAGTGACATCCCATTCCTAATCCATAGGGTTCAATATGACGTCGGTCCACCCTTTGCAGCTCTAACAGCTTCAACTCTTCTGGGAAGGCTGTCCACAAGGTTTAGGAGTGTGTTTATGGGAATTTTTGACCATTCTTCCAGAAGCGCATTTGTGAGGTCACACACTGATGTTGGACGAGAAGGCCTGGCTCTCAGTCTCCGCTCTAATTCATCCCAAAGGTGTTCTATCGGGTTGAGGTCAGGACTCTGTGCAGGCCAGTCAAGTTCATCCACACCAGACTCTGTCATCCATGTCTTTATGGACCTTGCTTTGTACACTGGTGCACAGTCATGTTGGAAGAGGAAGGGGCCGGCTCCAAACTGTTCCCACAATGTTGGGAGCATGGAATTGTCCAAAATGTCTTGGTATGCTGAAGCATTCAGAGTTCCTTTCACTGGAACTAAGGGGCCAAGCCCAGCTCCTGAAAAACAACCCCACACCATAGTCCCCCCTCCACCAAACTTTACACTTGGCACAATGCAGTCAGACAAGTACCGTTCTCCTGGCAACCGCCAAACCCAGACTCGTCCATCAGATTGCCAGATGGAGAAGCGCGATTCGTCACTCCAGAGAACGCGTCTCCACTGCTCTAGAGTCCAGTGGCAGCGTGCTTTACACCACTGCATCCGACGCTTTGCATTGCACTTGGTGATGTATGGCTTGGATGCAGCTGCTCGGCCATGGAAACCCATTCCATGAAGCTCTCTGCGGACTGTTCTTGAGCTAATCTGAAGGCCACATGAAGTTTGGAGGTCTGTAGCGATTGACTCTGCAGAAAGTTGGCGACCTCTTCGCTCTATGCGCCTCAGCATCCGCTGACCCCGCTCCGTCAGTTTACGTGGCCTACCACTTTGTGGCTGAGTTGCTGTCGTTCCCAAACACTTCCACGTTCTTATAATACAGCTGACAGTTGACTGTGGAATATTTAGGAGTGAGGAAATTTCACGACTGGATTTGTTGCACAGGTGGCATCCTATCACAGTTCCACGCTGGAATTCACTGAGCTCCTGAGAGCGACCCATTCTTTCACAAATGTTTGTAAAAACAGTCTGCATGCCTAGGTGCTTGATTTTATACACCTGTGGCCATGGAAGTGATTAGAACACCTGATTCGGATTATTTGGATGGGTGAGCGAATACTTTTGGCAATATAGTGTACTTCAGTGCTCCTGTCAGATTTCTAAACACACACACACCCACCCACCTTCTGATTCGACTTCTACAGTATCGATGGGTTCTACCGTCTCCGTATCCGTCATATACCCGAACATGGCCATGGCACACTGCTCAAAGGCTTCCTCTAATGAGTCACCCCAGGAATGCAGCCTAAAACAACACAGACACACACACACACACAGATAAAATTGAAATCATACTTTCACTACTGGAAAAGGAAAGTGAACATTGAACATATTTTGTCCTCTTCAGGTTTAAATAACTGATTTCAGAAGAAGAAAACACAGTGTGTGCATTATTTGCCACGATTCACTTACTGGACATCTGCAGTGTGATCCAGATCTGAAATAAAATACAGAAATATAAATGAAATATGTTGCATAAATGGATTCAATTTAATTAAACTTGTTGCAATTAAATAATAATTAAATAATTGCAATGTGTGCATGCAAAAATATAGGTCATAAATGATGTCCAGCTCTGAAGAAATAAATGCACAAGGGTCATTTTTCTCCCAGAACAGAACAAAACATTCCAAAGCAATGAATTTTAAATTTTGTACCAAACAATGGCAACACTAATCAAAACCAATGAGTTCATGTCGCCTCAGCTCACCCGTACATTACACACACACACACACACACACACACACACTGCATCTATTACAACAATAGCACATTTTGTTCCGATGTGCTACAAGATGCCAGCAACATGCTATAACTCCTCAATACTCTAAAGTTCACTATAGCCCCCTCTACCGTGATAAACTGAGAAAATTCACGAGTCATTTAGATGAATCACTGTAAGCCGGCCTCGTTACAGTGAGTCGGCTCATACAACTCGGTTCAGTGATAGGAGCCGACTCTTTCAGCTCCCAAACGACTAATTCCTCTCATTTTCCAGCCCCTAAACCAGACATTATTGCAAAATTATAACCATGAATTAGCCAACTGCGACTGCGAATATTTCATAATTTAAATTGATTAACAAAATACCAACGCACGACGTGAAAAAAAAAGTAAATAATGATCAAATCGCTGAGGAAAACTAGGTCCGAATTCATGATGAATACAGTGAGTATCCACGCATTATCGAACTTGCTGTACCAGGGTTTCATTAAGATTTATTAATGATTTATTTTCTGATTTTAAAAACAAAAGCTTATAGATTCGAGTCGACTCGCAAAACTCAGCTATAAGAACCGAACCAAAGAGTCGACTCACAATACTCAGCTAATTGAACCGAATCAAAGAGTCGACCCGTTGGGAAACGACACATTTCGTTTCAGAGGGGTGCAAAGTTCATTGCATTGTGACAGAATTTTTAAGCAAGAACAAGAATTCTGTAATGAATCGTGGAGAAAATGATTAAATTATAAAAATGAACCCCACTATTAAGGTTTTATTTTTTTTTAAAAAAAACCCACTAAAGTAAATTGTATGTTTTTTTTTTTGTTTGTTTTTCCTTTGTTTTTTGCTGAGGTAGTTTACTAATTCAAATTTCTTATTTTCTGGTGTGATAAGAAGACAGAGAGGACTGTCCACAGTCCATCCACAATGTAAAATTCTCCCAATTCACATAAAACCCATTTATAAATCACATTCACAGACCAAAGGAGCTTAAAAATGGCTCCAATCTGGCAACCCGGTTTGTTGATGGGGCATCAACAAAGTTCGTAATGATCAAAATCTACCAGACTTACATTCATATTTCTTGTTGATCGTTGGATATTTGGCCTTTATTGCCTTTTGAGCCTCGGTAAGGTCAAGCTCTCGATCATTCATTCTCCTAAAATAAACAGATTACTTAGATCAGCACTTGTCAAACTGTACTTCCTTGAATGGAGCATGTATGCAGTTCCTGCATTGTGAAGCAGGCGGCAACCATTAACGATAAGTGTTTAAAAAAAATAAAAGTCCCATGTTCACCCGTTCTAACATTAGGTTTACGGAAATAAAATAAAATAAAATAAAATAAAATAAAATAAAATAAAATAAGATAAAATAAGATAAAATAAAATAAAATAAAATAAAATAAATAATAATTATAATAATTGATTCAGAAATCAAGAGTAAAGAACTTTATCGTCATATGCACAAGGTTATTTGTTTCCTGAGACAATAAAGTACATATAAGTTATTTACAAGTATAAAGACTTAATTAATAAAATGCAACGGTGATGTAGTGTAAACTGGAGAAGGATAACAAAAGAAGACATGAAAAAAATTAAATGCATTTTTATAAAATTCTCAGATAATCAATTTTACGGTATTTTTTTTTTTTACTTTTTAATATATATTCTTTTTTATGTGTGCGTTTGGTTTGTCCTGGTAATTTTAACGTCTAGGTTAAATAACATAAAGCACTTTAATATTTTTTTTTATAAGAACACGAAGGTCTTAGTTACTGATTCGACACCGAGCCGACTCATTTTGCTCCGAAGTCTGTCACTGACGATTCGAAACGTTTCGTTCGTTTCAAGTGAATCGATTCTTCAGCGCACCGAGTCTAATAGATTTATAAAATACTGATCGTTTAAAATGCACGCTAAATTATACGACACTGTTCTTTGTATATTTGTTTCAGCATTATAGAGCGTGTTTAAAATGTGGTGAAGGATTAAGTGATTTGACTGCTAATTTTGTGCTAAGCCAAGCCCCGCCCACAGTCCGATAGTGTAGTGTGATGAGACTCTGGGAGAGTTTCTGTTAGAGGAGGAAATTACTGCTGCAGCGTGTGTGCTCATGGTGAGGTAAAAACAAAATAAATTACGGCATTAAAAGCTTTAATATTATTTAACATTATTATTATGTACTAGTTTATTTTGCTAAAGCAATTGCATGTCAGTTATTTTGAAATTTAAGCTAGCTAGAGACTGACGACTTTCTACACCGTCACTTCCGCTATTTTTTTGTTTCTATATTTCTTTTTATCTTTATTTATTTATTTTTTCTAGAAACCTATCATTTTATAGCCAGTACACGTTTTTTTTTATTATACTCATTAGCAAAGTTTGTCTTGAAATACTCCTCCAAAACCTTTTTTTTGTTTTACGCCATCTGATTCGTGAGTCGACTCCTAAATGATTCAGTAGCGGTTCTAGCGAATATAGTTTTCTAGTAGTTTATTCTTTCACACACACACACACACACACACACACACACACACACACACATACATATATTTTTTTTTTCTTGTTGTGTTTACCTTAACCACGTGTTGAACTTCCTCTAAACCAAATTATATCTTTATAGACCTTGCTTTATGCACAAGGACATTGTCTCCAAACTGTTGTTGTGTTAGAAGCATGCAGCTTTTAAGATGTCTCCATTGTCTCTTTAGTCTCCCATTTGGCCATACAGTGTGATCTGAGGCCAGATATTAGACGTATGGAGTCCATCTCACCCAAAAGCTTTTCAACACATGCCTCAACACATGTCCAGTTCATCTACTTTGGAGAAAGAAAGAAATTTCTGATTCCAGAGTCACTGTGGTTATCAGCCATGAATTAAAAGTTTTGGGACACCCGTCAAAATCAATTCAAGTGTTGTTTTTCAGGGGTTGGGCTCGGCCCCTTAGTTCCAGTGAAAGGAACTCTTAATGCTTCAGCTTCATACCAAGACATTTTGGACAATTTCATGCGCACTGGTGTGCAGTCATGTTGGAACAGTTTGGCAGTGACTCCTTCCTGTTCCTACATGACTGCACACCAGTGCACAAAGCAAGGTCATGGGTGAGTGAGTTTGGTGTGGAGGAACTGCACAGAGTCCTGACCTCAACCTGATAGAACACCTTTAGGATGAATTAGAGTGGAGACTGCGAGCCGGACCTTCTCGTCCAACATCAGTGCCTGACCTCACAAATGCGCTTCTAGAGAAATGGTCAAAAATTCCTATAAACACACTCCTAAACCTTGTGGAAAGCCTTCCCAGGAGAGTTGAAGCTGTTATAGCTACAAAGGGTGGGTGAACTCCTTATTACATTCATGTGCATGTAAAGACAGACGTCCCAGTTTTGACCTGGCGCACAGTCGCCGCTCTAATTCACCCCAAAGGTGTTCTATCAGGTTGAGGTCAGGACTCTGTGCAGGCCAGTCAAGTTCCTCCACACCAAACTATATATACATGTTTGGCTGAAAAGTGTGTATGTTTTTCTCTGAATTATTTCTTTAAGTGAGTAATACCACAGTACTAAATTCATCTCTCTGCTTTCAGGTTCACATTTGCACAGAAATGTCTTCTTAAAGGATTTGCGATAAGCTGATCGGGAAACACTGAACAAATCCGCGACCGTCCTTCATATACGACTTAATATAAAACTCGGAATAATGGATTCTGAGAAGGAGCTGATTGACAGTGAGTGTGAGCAGGACACAGCAGGAGCAGCTCAGTGCCTGAAGACCACTGACAAGCAACAAGTCTTCATGTTGAGCGAAATGGAGGTGTCTGAAAGGGTGGGACGTGTTTGTCGATCTCTAAACTATCAACCAAAGAGGGTTCAAAAGTCTAGTGCTGAAAAGGTGTTCGACGACACCGCTGACCTGATCGTCAGCGATACAGAAGAAGCATCCAACGAACAGGACGTCCGCAGGATGGAGGACCTGGGTGACCATGAGATCAGCAGGAAAGGCTACAGATTGAGGAAAAGAGTGGAAAAGAACCAGGGTTATGAGCAAGAGGCGCAGACGTCCTCGGATGAGACGGATCAAAATCCAGAGAGTCCGAAACACAAAAGGCATTTTCCGAAAAGCAAAAAGTATTTGTGTAATCTCTGTGGTATGGAATACACACGCAAACGCAACCTGGATACCCACATAAGGATCCACACGGGAGAAACACCGTACACGTGTAAGGTCTGTGGAAAGGGGTTCAGACGCAGCGACTGGTTATCGAAACATATGAAAAGTCACAAAGACAAAAAATCTCCTGATGGCACCGAGAAGCGGTTCGCTTGCGACCAATGCGACAGGACGTACGTATACAGAGACTCTCTCCACCAACATCGGCGCAAACACATGGGCGAGAAACCTTTCCCCTGTGCAATTTGCCCTTTGAGATTTTACAATAATGCCAGCCTTAGGAAGCATTTAGTGTACCACTCGGATGACCGTCCGTACACGTGCTCCCAATGCGGACACAGCTTCAAGCACGTGGGAACTCTTAATAAGCACAAGCGCATTCACACCGGGGAAAAACCCTATTCGTGTAGCATCTGTGGGGGAAAGTACGCATACAGATACAGCTTGATACAGCATATGAAAAGCTCCAGCTGTCAGCGCTCACAAGCTACTTGATTTGATTCATGACATATGGCATTGTCATATTGATCATGTTTATATACTGGTCAGGTGATTTCTGCTATGATGCAACCATGCAGGGAAGCTGCACCGATCAGCCATAACATTATGACCACTGAGAGGTGAGGTGAATAAGACTAATTATCTCCTCATCATGGCACCTGTTAGTGGGTGGGATATATAGAAGCAGGAAAAATGGGCAAGGATTTGAGCAAGTTTGATGAAGGGTTTGATGAATCTCCAAAACTGCAGCTCTTGTGGGCTGTTCCCGGTCTGCAGTGGTCAGTGTCTATTAAATGTATCCTTTAAGTCCTGTAAGTCCATGGAGGCCCCACCTCGCAACTTACCAGACTTAAAGGATCTGCTGCTAACATCTTAGTGCCAGATACCACAGCACACCTTCAGGGATGTAGTAGAGTCCATGCCTTGATGGGTCAGGGCTGTTTTTCCAGCAAACGGGGGATCAACACAATATTAGGCAGGTGGTCATAATGTTATGCCTGATCGGTGTATATAAATGTCAAGCACACAAAAATGGGAAACCAATTCAGGGAAATAATCACACACACACACAAAAAATAATCTGACTCCTGTGGTGTTTTCTCGAACCTCAGACACAGCCGGCTGGCATATGAGTTGAACATAAGGAATCGAAAGGACGGGGGCAAGAAAGATGCTAATGCAATCTGGCATTCTCACAAAGGTACAGTTGTTGTTACGTCGGTTTGATCATTATAACTGATGGAAAATCAAACAGCAAGCATAATGGCCTTGGCCATAAAAAGCCGTGCCATAAAAAGCCGTGCAAATCAGTTGGCTGTTCCACCAGGAAAAGAAAAAAGCCGGTGAAGGAACCGGACATTCCAAATCCAGTTGTTCCAGTGACCAGGGGTACCAGAGAGTCTTCAGGAGAAAGTGGAATAAGCCTAGGCCTGTACAGCAGCACAGGTCGAGGGCAGTAAAACCTGGTACTGCTTGAATCACTGCACCAGGGTCTGTGAAAAAGAAGAATGAATTTGGACAGAACAGATTTTTGCCTTATCATGAACTTTGTTTTTTGATTTTGATTTTTTGAAAATGGGTCACATTTAAAAAGTCATGTATACATGTTCCTGCACATACTGGTGTATAGAAACATGATGCTTTTTCCTTATAGAATAGTGATTACTGACAGTACAGTAGCCTACCATATATATATATCTATCCTTCTTTTCTACTGATTTATGGAACACTGAAAACTTTCCTTTGAGGTACTGCTTGACTGATTTGTGATGGATTTCACATCTCTTTTCTTACATGAAACAGTGAAAAGATGCTTTTCTTACATGAGCCATGTCTTTGACTCCTTCCTAGCCAAGTCTATATGGAGCTGTTTGGTCTGGAATCCTGGAGCAGTACAGTGTAGAGGAACGGGTTATTAAGTGGAAGTCATTTGGCCTCATCACAGCTTGTCAAGATCCAGAGAACCAGACCCTCCTCATTGTCCTTGTCTGTTTTTCCATTCAGTGGGAGGCTTTGAAAGCTTCAGAGAAAGAAATGGGGTTTTCATATTTATTTACATCTCTGTGTGGTTTTTGTGTTACTCTGTGAAATTGATATATTCGATATAATCGATATAATTCAACATGATAAAAACTAGAAAGCCTTTAGAAAGAATGAATGATGTTTAAAAGTTTTGGTAGTTTCCGTACAGAAAGTCGGCCAAGGATTAGCTCACTGTGAGCCGCACTGACATTAAAATGATGGAGCTGGAAAGACCCGAATGCTCAGGAGGGGGTTGATGTAATGTGGTGATGTAAAAAAAAAAAACGTGCTATGGCTATGTTTTGTCTGCTTCCATGGAACAGCCTCGCTTTTGTTTAATTCAGAATAAACACTTCATTTGATGCCATGACCTTGGACTAGTTTAATTTCTTTATTGCCACTATTACTGGCAATTATCCTTCACACACAGCATCAGAAACTATTTTTATCTGATCCGAGTGTGCAGATTTTTATTTTATTTTTTTTAAAAAAGGCTACTAGTTTTGAAATTGAACAATAATAAAATAATAACTGTCTGTGCGTGTCCAGTGCACATCGATCGTTAGTAGAGATCAATTATAATCTGGAGTGATGGAGCTGAGGTTCGAGACCCCATGCTGACCGAGCTGACGCTGCCATTCGACCCTTTTTCAAAAAAAAAAAAAAAAACCCTCACAAAAAAACAAGACCTTCTACTTCAGTTCAGATATAAATCTGGATCCAGATGTCTCATTTGCGTTACTGAAACCAGTAACTCGTTTTCTGTGGTTGTTATATCAGCCTTGTAGCTTAAGAGCAAAAATAACAAAAAGGAAGCTCTGGTAACCGAACATGTCTTGACTGACTGCATCTGGAAACTTTTCTTTCACATGTTATTTCTGGACTTTATTTTTTTGGTGATTTTAATCAGGAGGAAGGTTTATTATATACATTATAACAGGTGGACTTGTTCACTTGGGATTTTAGATTTAGATCTGTAACGAGCAAACCGGGCGAGAGTGACGAGAAAAACATCCCTCGAGAGGAATTATGACTCAGAAGTGAACACCAGCTCTTCTAGGAGACTGAGAGAAAACACACACAGTACCAAGTGTGTTGAAGTGATACAGAGTGTTGTGCATCATTCACTAACGTAAACTTTATGTTTTACGACAAAAACTGCTTTGATCAATCATTGGTCAGTGAAACAATTTTGTTGTGGTTTGTGTCTAAAAAAATGACACAAGAAAGACAAAAGTGAAAAACGAAGGCAAAACACCAGCACATGGTACATGAGGTTTCTTTTTATGGGTGTGTTTTATGAGAAACTTTTATCGCGTTTCTCTGGTATGAGTGAAGATTGATCTTTGGGCAACTCTGCGTTTGGGTCACTCAGGGTTAACGTTATTCTTGTGTCATTGTTTTAGTAAGCTGTGGAAAGTTTCAGGAATGGAAAGATTTTTCTGTTTCTTTTAGGCTTTGAGACATTGTCTCTGGCTTCGGTTGCTGTTGTAGGTCTTTGAGGAGGAAAGTTATTCTGCTGATAAGGTCTGTGGGGAGTGAGGAAGGAGAGACTCAAAAACAACAGTGAAAATGAGTATGTGGTCAGAAGGACATGTGAGCTGCACTTAGAAAAGATTTATTTAACTCTGACCTCACAGCCTCTTTTGTCTGATATACTCAATAGTATATAAATTGTGATATTCCATAGAAATAAAATTTCTAATATTGGAACATTTCTGATACTTTTTTATTTTTTAAATTTCAGATCATCTTGACAGTTCAGATGAAGACTCCTGATGTAGGGCGACAAAAATCAATCTGCTGCGTGTGGAAAAATTTAGAGCAGGTTTACATTCAAAGCTTATTAACTTTAACAGTAGTGTGTGTGTGTGTGTGTGTGTGTTTGCTTTTCTGCAAGCTCTCACACAATTGTCACCATTGTGTCACGAATAGCACGAGTGGCGTCCATCACCGTGTCTCTATAAAGATCCGCGTCAGGCTGTTGTAAGACTTCGTCAGCATTAGCAGTCCACTCGGGCAGGAAGTCCTCCTTGTTCATCTCGCACACGTTGTGCAAAATACAGCAGGCTGTAACGATGTCGGGCATAAAGGCGACGTCGACGTCGTTGCGTTTCAGCAGGCACCTCCAACGACCTTTAAGACGCCCGAAAGCGTTTTCCGCTACCGTGCAAGCCGAGTTTAACCTGCCGTTGAAGTGGCGCTGTTCAGGAGTCAGAGAGTGCTCATCTGTGAAGCCCTTCATCAGCCACTTCTTTAACGGGTACGCTGCATTACCAATGAGATGAACAGGAATCTCTACTCCGTTCACGGTCAAGGCGTCCTGTGTAGAATTTACACAGCGTTAACTCTTACTGTGAATAAATCAATAGTATAATCTTCGGAAAATGAAAAAATATATACACCGATCAGGCATAACATTATGACCACCTGCCTAATATCGTGATGGTCCCCCTTTTGCTGCCGAAACAGCCCTGACCCGTCCTGCACTGTGTATTCTGACACCTTTCTGTGTATTCTGACATCAGAACCAGCATTAACTTCTTCAGCAATTTGAGCAACAGTAGCTCGTCTGTTGGATCGGATCACACGGGCCAGCCTTCACTCCCCACGTGCATCAATGAGTCTTGGACGTCCATGACTCTGTCACCGGTTCACCACTGTTCCTTCCTTGGACCACTTTTGATAGATACTGACCATTGCAGACCGGGAACACCCCACAAGAGCTGCACTTTTAGAGATGCTCTGATCCAGTCATCTATCCATCACGATTTGGCCCTTCGTCAAACTTGCTCAAATCCTTACGCTCCCTGCTTCTAACACATCAACTTTGAGGACAAACAGGTGCCATGATGAGGAGATAATCAGTCTTATTCACTTCACCTCTAAGTGCTCAGAATGTTATGCCTGATCGGTGTATATCACGAGCAAACTGTTGTATAAAGGAATTGCATTGATCTGTGTCAAATTGTATATAACATGCAGAGGCTTACCTCACGAGGGAACAGGTATCCGTCTTGTTCTTCTGCCTTCTTGTAGAGAGGAGAAGTAGCCAACACTCTTGCGTTGTTTGTGCGACCCGGATAGCCAACATATATGTCTGTGAAGCTGGATTAAAAAGAAAAGGTTTAATTGCAGCCAAAGATGGTTCAGTAAAGGTGAATACTTACAGCTTAGCCATGGCTTAAACTTCATATATAATGTACAATTTTCTACAGTCCCCCATCCCCAATGTTATTTGTATATTTAAACTCCAGTACTGAGTGTAAACATGCGACGCTCATAAATGTTCTCTGAAGACCACAGTGAAGATCGTTACCACATGTTGTGGTCCACGACTGCTTGCAGAATAATGGAGTGCCACTTTCTGTTGTTGAAGTAAGCAGCTGGGTTTTCTCTGGGAGAGCTGATGGGGATGTGGGTCACACCGATCGCCCCGGCACACATGGGGTAGCCGCGTCCTGCAAAGCCCCTGAGAGTGTTTTGAAGAATCTCCCCTTCTGGCAAGGTGATGAACTGTTTAAGGATGACAGTGTTCAGGGCAGAGGTGACCTGACGCACTAAAGTGCACACAGTGGACAGTCCTACACCGAAGAGACAGCTGATGGTCCGATATTCGCTCGGGGTCGCGTACCACCACAGCACGATGGCCAGCCTGCGCCGCGGCTCCAGGGCTTTCCTCCAGCGGGTCGACTTGCGTCTCAGTTTCTCCTCGACCAGTCCTAGTAGGAACTCAAACGTGCTCCGGGACATGCGGAAATGATCCACCCACTGCTCATCATCGAAGTTAGCCAGGACATTGGACCAGAAGACTTCTCCATGGGGTCTGTCTCTCCTCCACACTCGTCTCTCCAGCCCGTGCAGGTGGAGGAGTCGTGTACACAGCGCCAGGGCTCTCAGCCTCACATACCGTCTCCGAGCTCTGCGCCGGGCGGCTTCATATTCCCTCCTGCTCCGCTCCAGGTTTTCATCCAGCGTCCTTTTTATATCCAGAACTCGCCTGTGTGAGCTCAGTAACCCATTACACAACATTAACTGCTTTGAAAACGTGTGGAAAAGCAACAACATAGTCGCCGAATCGACGCTCGATACCAAGGAGATCTCCCGTGCCATTGTTGTCAAAACAAACCGAATTCCGGCGCACGAGAGAGACGTCACATCTATGAAGCTCAATATCGACGTATATTTATATATTATTTTTTATTTAAAATAAAATAAAATTCTTCGTTGGAACACCACTTGCATAAAACCGAACAAAAAAAAATGGAAATAATTTTTAGTGAATTTAATTTTTATACTGAATCTCCAAAACGTATTAAAATATTAAAATATGTTGGCATCGGGTTTGTTTAGCTGTCCATATCTGTGTGGGATTTTTAATTAAATAAAAAATATTAATGTTTATATTTTTACATGGATTTCAACATGTTTAACCTTTTAGTGATTTGTGTTTTTTGTATGTATGTGTAATTTATATTAGCTGATTAGCAAATATTAATTTATAAATGTATTAAACAAATTAACCCTTTATTTTCCTATGAGGATAAAATAATATAATTATATGTAGTAGTAGTAATAATAAATAATATAAAATAAATAATACAAAAAAATAATATTATATGTTAGTAATGTCTTTGAATTTTTTTTTTATTTTGGATTTAAAGGTTTAAAATCCTGCATTTATTATATTATTTATTTATTTGTTTGTTTTGTTGTTTTTTCTCCCTTCTTTTTTTGTATGCTAGTGTATTTTCAACCTCCACTTTGTGTTTATATAATTTACATGATAAACTAATTATGTTATAATAAGTAATACATAAATATATAATAACAATAATAATAATAATAATAATAATAATAATAATAATAATAATAAGACAAGATAGACATACAAGATGAGATTCTCTTTGGGAGTGACACGGTTGGACAGGATCAGGAACGAGTACATTAGAGGGACAGCTCATGTTGGACGTTTGGGGGACAAAGTTAGGGAGGCCAGATTAAGATGGTTTGGACATGTTCAGAGGAGGGAGAGTGAATATATTGGTAGGAGAATGTTGGACATGGAGCTGCCAGGCAGGAGGCAAAGAGGAAGGCCAAAGAGGAGGTATATGGATGTAATAAATGAGGATATGAAGCTAGTGGGTGTAAGTGTTGAGGATGCAGAAAATAGGGATAGGTGGAGGGAGATGATTCGTTGTGGCGACCCCTGAAGGGTAAAGCCGAAAGAAGAAGAAAAAGAAGAATAGTTTTACAAGTGTCACTATTCAAGCTTTTTAAGTTGCAGTTCCACATGAAGACCGGTAGATGGCAGCCGAGGCTCAACAGCTGCTCTTGAAGCGCGTGACGCTTTAGACTGACTTCACAAACTGAAGCAATGGACAGCTTTTTATTCATACCGGATTTGCACTATTTTGAAAAATGCTCCTCATAACAGCCCTGCTTCGAATGTAGGTCAAGTTCAAGTGACAAAAACATAATATTTAGAAAGAGTTAATTGCAAATAAAACACGAACAGTAATACATCTGACTGAAATGCTGCTCTGAGCTACAGGCGTCAGTGATCACGTGACTATAAAACACACCTCATTTGGCTTAGAAATAGATTAAAAAAAAAACAGTAAAAGCACGATAAAGCCGACATTTTCGCCCCATAGAGAGAATTATCCTGCAGAGCTCTTTAGAAGGAGGCTTTAGAGGGAACAGGCCATAACAATGGTCAGCAACTCATCAGTACAGTGACACGGCAACGTGTTTAAGACAGAATTAAGACAGGATTCAGAAAAACAAATGAAGAAAATATTCCCTGTTCTTTTTTAATACAGACTGATTGACAGACTGACCACTAAAACTGATTTACTGACTAATTGATTGCCACTGTGGTTTGTTTGCTTAATTTATACTGTATGGTTTAAATGTTGATATTTATTAATGTATTTCATGTTGATGTGAATACCTGACTGACTAACTAATTGACTGACCTACTGACTAAAATGATTAATTGACCAACAGACTAATTGACTGACTAAATAAATGACTGACTAAATTATTTTAAATTATGACTTATTGACTAACTGACTGATTAAATAATTGACTAATTGGCTGACTAATTTACTGACTAACTAATTGATTGACAAATTGATTAATTGGCTAACTGATTGAACTACTGACTAAATGACTAATTGACCAACAGACTAGCGGACTGACTAAATAAATGACTGACTAAATTAAAGACTGACTTATCGACTAACTGACTGATTAAATAATTGACTAATTGACTGACAAATTCTCTGACCAACTAATTGATTGACTAATTGACTGACTGACTGACTAACCTACAAACTAAGTACTTAATTGACCAACAGACTAATAGACTGACTTAATAACTGACTAAATTATTGACTGACTGACTTATTGACTAACTTAATGATTAAATAATTGACTGACAAATTGGCTGACTAATTGACTGACCTACTGACTAAATGACTATTTGACCAACGGACTAACTGACTGACTGATTAAATGATTGACTAATTTACTGACTGACTGAATTAATGACTGATTGACTAATTGATTGACTGATTGATTGATTGATTGATTGATTGATTGACTGACTGACTGACTGACTGACTGACTGACTGATTGACTGACTGACTGACTGACTGATTGATTGATTGATTGACTGATTGGTTGATTGATTGATTGTTTGACCCCTTTGTTTGGCTGGTTCATGTCCACTTCAGTAGAAATGGTCCAAACTTTTAATTTCTTCAGTGTATGGTGAAATATCAGCAGCTAACAGGATCTTTTGGGACATTTGGGATTAGACAATCCCAGGTTGTTGATGTGAATACCTGATCCACCTTGAAGCCTAAAGTTTTAGGGCTTGTGCGCGCGCGTGCTTAGAGATGTAATAAATTTGAATCTTTAAGCCAAGAGATCATGGGTTACTCTTTTTAGCAGCATTTGTCGGCGGCGGTGTCGGGGGGTGTAGCGGCGGAAGCTTGCGCGTGAGGAAGGGAGGGAGGGACGGAGCGAGTGAGCGAGCGAGCGCGTGCGTGCGTGAGGCAGAGGGCGAAGCGTGGAAACGCACAGCGCGCGCACCGTCACCGCGGAGCAGCGCTCTGATCTCCAAAGCTCAGGACGAGGCAGCAGGTAAGAACTGACTTTAATCCTCTCTTAGTTATGTAATTCCTCCGCTCCTGGATTTTTATTTTAACACGGCGTAGTCGCCTTGGTGCATTTTTTTTAATGCACATGCACAGCTAATTAGAGTTAAATGAACGGTGCAGGTGTTCCCTTAACAGGCTACACTAGGAAATTTAATAAACACTAAAGGTGTTACTTACTCAAACTCTAGTGCTTATTTAAAGCAGATATTTTTGCTTTGTGTTTGAACAGCACCAGATTGTTCTCAGAGGGTGAGGAGGGGGGGGGGGGGAACGTTACACACAGCTCGCGACTTACTGAGTTTGGCTTATAGATGACAACAGCCCAATAATAATAATGATAATAATAACAAAACATAACCATATGATTAAGTTTCTTGTATTCAGGATTTCATTCCTGACACAAACGGCCATGCTGAACATAAAAAGTAACATTTTGCATTTCTGTCTGTTACACAAATGAGATATTTCACACAAATATTTATTTATTTTTTGTTGTTAGGTTTGCTTTTTAAAATAAATAAATGCGCATTTTATTTGGCATGCATAATAGACAGGATGTTTGTTCGGTTTGCACCAAGTTTTTCCCCCCTAAGTGCAACGATCACATCCAACACTGCTCCTCACACGAGCGCGCTGCACGCGGTGTGACACGCGTATCCACCCTACGTTGAGATCATTTGGGATTCGGCGCGCGTCTCGGGTAACGTCGCGCGCACCTGCCGCGTAACTGCGCGCGCCTTTATTAATTCATGCGCCGGTCATTTAATCCACAAGAGCCTCGGGATACAGCGCGGTGTTTCCCTCACAGCAGTGCGGTCTAAACTTTGCACTGTGGGGGCTGATTAAAATGAAAATGACAGGCTGAACATCATTTTATTGTATGCAGCGCTTAATCATTTCGCACGCGCATCCTGTTTGAAAAGTCACCTACACGTTAGAATAAACATGGAGTACACCAGCAAAGCTTGAATTTCCGCCTATTAGGAGTCAGAAAACTGACAGGTTCAGACTGACACTGTAGAGTCACGCTCAGGGATGATGCACTAACTTATTTTCTGTCTGACAAAATATCAGGGTCACCGCCAAGGCAGTGTGTCACATACTGTACCTTCTCGAAATAAATTGACAGACATTTTGTAATCATTATGGAATCGTGTCAAAAGTGTAGGCTGAGGAGACTAACACATTTCCCAGGGAGCTGCATTTCTTAGTGTACTCTATGCAAATTATACAGCAGTGAACTTTCCTTCCTGGCTTGATATGGTATGGCGTAAACTTAACAAACTAAATACAACATACAACACCACTGACACAGATACCTATGATAATTCCACATATATGTATACATAAAAATACACTCAACATCTACTTTAATAGGAAGCAGACTTAATCAGCAGCAGCTCGATGCATAAAAAGGTGCAGATACTCAGGCAGGTCAAGAGCTGAAGACAGAATGATGGAAAAACGCAAGCTCTTACTTTCATCCTGGCATAGTGACCCGGTTTGAGTATTTCAGAAGCAGCACATCTCCAGGAATTTTTACACACAACGGTCCCTAGAGTTGAAACAAAGCGATGCGAGAAGCAATGAACATCCTGTGTGCAGTGGGTCTGCAGGCTGTGATTAAAGGAGAATAGACTGATCAGAATGGACAGGAAGTCTATACTAACTCTATTAATCACTCTTTACAACCGTGATGAGCGGAAAAGTATCTCCGAACGCACAGCACAGCAAACCTTGGTGCGTTTTTAGCTGGTTAGCTATTCTTTGCACTGTGACAGCTTTTAAAATATTCCATGAATACAGAAATTTATCGAATACATTTGGGTTTAATTGCTTATGAGTTCAAGAAAGACTCTCGCTCTCGCTACAGTCTTACCAGACGTCAGAGGGTCAATCAATCCCTGAGTGTGTGATTGAGCCATGATTTGAGTTGTTTTTAGAAGATATTGTCACATGTAGAGTGCTTGAGAGCTTGTTTGGTCAGAACGCAGAGGTAGCCATGTCACAGAGCCAGGGTTCCTCGTGAAAGATCCGTGGTGCGACAGTCGAACATCACACACACGTTTACGGCGTCAAACAAAACAAAACATTCGTCTTATTCAAAGCCATAAAAGGTTTCTATGGTTTGAATTTTATGTCATTAAACTTTAATTATTTTTTTAATACTCTTGGTTTAGATGATAAATTAAAATCTCGGTAGCTCCAAGGTTCTAAAGACAAAAAAAAAAAGAAAACCGATATTCAGCTAGTGAGAGCAAAGAAACATCCCCTTTGACAGAGCGTAAATTCAGAAAGCTGCTCTAGCATTCAGGTCTTAGCTTTTACGCAGTGTGTGTACCAGTTTTCACGCTAGTAGGGTGTTGGATTTGTTTCAGTTTTCAGCTTCTCATTTCAACTGGTTGGATAAAAGGTTGTGTTAGTATTAACCTCTTAAACCCCTGTGAGCCGTCAGAGCAGATTTAGAATGTTTAACCGTGTTGTTTAGTAGAAAAAGGTAAAGTTGGCAGATACAGGTTGACAGTCAAGTGCTTGGTTGGTGTGAAATTACCATTCAGTGTGTGATGCATATAAAGTCTGCCTTGCAGGCTGAGGCCGTGATTTCGAGTCATGATTTAAAAGTTGTTCTGCATCATAATGATGTTTCATACAAAGCCACAGACCCCCAAAAAAATAAAAAATATGTGCCTGTGCGTGTGTGTGTTTCTGATCTGAAACTGAAGCCCCACTCTGTCTGAGTATCTCACATCACGATTCCCTCCAAATCTACTCTGAAAATCATTTTCTAGAGGCAGAGAGAGAGAGAGAGAGAGAGAGAGAGAGAAGCGAGCGATCATTTGAAATGAAGCCTGGATATCTGGCAGGAATTTTGAAGGGCAGCCACAAATGAAACTCTCCGTCATGGGGGGGGGGAGAGCGGCGAAAATTTCAGATACAGGGACGCTTTCGCAAAAACTCGGAGAGAAGAAGTCGAGATAAAGTAAACGAAGGGGCTGGAGAAACAGATAGAGATGATAAGCGGAAATGGTGAATAGTCATGAACAATAATGACTCTTGCTGGAGAACCCTGTTCCTGACACCTCTCTCTTGTTTGGTTAATTCATCTCTTTCATCTGCTGATCTCTCTCTCGATCTATCTCCCTCTTGCTGTGGCCCGTCTGCGTGAGGTCATTAAATCAGCCGGCTCACTCAGGCAGAACAGGGAGGGAATGAGAGAGGGGGCTCTGTGTGTGTGAGTGTGTGTGTGTGTGGGGTGTTCAGATGATGGTGCCTTTGCCCGGCCTGTCCTTCTATCTCTGTGAACCATCATGACAGTGAGAGAGAGATGGACAGACGTCAAAGAAGACCATAAATCATTTTAGAGGCGTTTTGGACGTCTTTGACCTCAGTGTCGTGTCCCAGAAGCCCTACACACACTTCATTATGTGTGATTATGTGTGATTGGGCTGCTAATTGAGCACAGCTGTGGACTGGATATCGTCTTCTTAATCTGTGTGTGTGTGTGTGTGTGTGTATGTGTGCTTAGAAATATCACACCAATTATAAGGCAAGATCATTATAATATTATGCGATATATACATATTATACACAGTATTTTAGTATATAATGTATACTTTACATTGAAATTATTAGCAAATTTATTAGGAACTATTGCTAGAAATTGTTAAGCAATCATCACGACTGCTCCACCTTGTACACTGATGATCAGGGGCAACCATTTGACCACTGCTGAGACGGTATTATGTGCCTGGTGTATCATTTCCAATAGGAAAAAATCATGGTTTTTAGATTTGTTAGAGTTCTTATGCATTAAAATCCTACTTCCTCCAGCTCCTGATGGATCTCTTCCCGCTCCTGTGTTGTAGATTCCCAAATTATAAACAATTTAGTTCGCTATAGTCGAGTCACACAGCGCAGCACGAGCAGCCGATATGCGCCCGTGTTATTTATTTTTTTTCCTTTCGTCCCATGAGCTTGACTTGACTGCCTGCCTGCACCAATGTAAAAAAAAAATAAATAAATAAATAAAAAAACACACCCGCTCCCACGACTTTTCCACAGGGATTCTCTGGATCTGATGCAAAACCCGAGCGCTTACCTTTTTCTTCTAGGAGCCTTCTATGATCGGGAAGCACTTTGTTGTGGAGGTTTAGATCCATCAGGGGTTTCTCCACAGGCATAAGAACCTGAAGGACCTTTAAGCGTTCCAGATCTAGTGTGTATAGGATCTTTTTGTAGTTTAAAAAGTGCCAAGCTTATAAAAAAAACAAAAATCAACAGGCAAGATGATAGGAATCACCTAGAATAGAATAAGGAAGTAAATCAAAACAGAAAGATTAGGAACAAAAGAGATGACAGGTGACGGAAGAGTAAAACACACAATTAATTTAAAGCAGTGCATTGTTTATTTATTTATTTATTTATTATTTTTTAAATATGAGATGTCTTTAAGGAAACTGTTATAAAAACTTTAGAATAATAAATGACACCAAAGAATATGTATAACGAACAAACTATGCTATTTGCCAAAGGGAATTCCCTGTTTTTACAGGATTAAAGATATACCTTAGGTTGCCAAATATGTACAAACTCACAAAATTCGTCCACTATTTAATTCTGAGAGTGTTTTCTCCTGTTACTGATACTGATACGGTAGTGTGTGTCGTGATGGTTTGTGTGTGTCAGGAATGGCAGCATCAAGAGGCTTTTAAACACCTCGGTGTCACGGTTTGTTTGAGATACGGCCCCAAAAAAGTCAAAAATTTCCAGCTATCAGTGGTGCAGTGGTCAGAGACTAACAGTGGTGAAGGATAGAGGATGAGGAACACGCTGTGGAGTTGAAAAGATGAGTTATTACAAAGGTGGAGCTACAGTGTGTGTGTCTAATAAAGTGGTCAGTAAGTCTTGAGACTGATACACTCGCACCACACACACACACAGTACCACATCCGTGTCAGTGATGCTCTCTGTCCACTGATGGATGGTAGAAGACGATGACTTACCGGTCTGTTTTATTCTTTAAACCCGAACACTATGAATGTTTTCCACGTTAAATCTTTACGTCTCTGCCTAAACGTGATTTATCACACACATGCGTGCTTCCTTTCGGATCGTGTGAATTGCGTCCAAGTTCTGGAGTTTTATAGGTAGCGAGTGTGAGAGAAAGGAGAGTGGAAGTTGTGTGAGAAAGGTCCTTTGTGAACGCCCTCTCCTGCTCCGAGAGAGCTCAAAACTGCAGGATTTACGGCGTTCAATTACGGCTCGGCTCATAAATAATCAGAGAGAGTCTGACCATAATACCCGTTCACTCCTGGCTTTACAGCATGACAAATCCTCGTTGTTGGTATTTATGTACCAGCTGACAGCTGTGGGGAAGTGAGTGTGTGTGTGTGTAATGTGTGTGTTCCAAAAGCCTTTACAACAGCAAGAACTTATTAGTTTTTAAGACTGCTAATGATGAAATTGAGTTGTCAAGCTGTACTATTTCCACTCTGTGAATGAATGAAAATTCTCACAGCACCGCTGACCCCTGGTATAGAGCCCTTTTTTTTTCATTTAAGTTATGCGTCTTTTTTTCGTTCATTTGTCTCCAGTAACTATTTCATGCTAGCCAGGATTGCAGTGCAACACCCTGGATGGGATGCTGCTCCTTACACTGACTTGGGCTCCCTTCACATCCCTAGCATGCAGACCTGTTCTATACCTGATCAGCTGTATCTAGTGAAAACTGTCTTTTCCTTAGGAATTTTCTTTACCGGATCTTTAACACACTCACCCGTTCGAACCTATTCACAGGGTAGCTCATCACATCTAGTTATGCTCTTTACATCTTTGAATAGCGGTATCCATGAGACTTCCTTTCACACAATTACATACTCACACATATAGGAGCTCAATTATTGCTTATTCTCATCCAATTCCTTTCCTTTCACCACCCTTCTAGATTCTTGACTCAAGCCAGCAATCTACCCACCAGGTCACAGATACAATTATAAAGCAGACTTTAAATAAACAATTGGCTGCTTACCTTTTTCTAGTGTCCAGTCTCCGTAACCTGGTAGACGTGTGGTCCCAGTTCAGGTTGTTGGGTCCTTTTCTGGCCTTTCCAGTTCCCAGGTTTCAGCACCACTTAATACATCCGTCACAAGGCACTATACACACTTTCACACACTCAACACAGAGTAAATCTGTATTTAAACAAATAACTGAGACTATAATCTTAGTTAATCAGTGTTAAATACACGCTTTGTCTTTTTTTCCGTTGGTAAGCAGGAACAATGAGTCTGTTAAATGGTACTAGCTTGTATAGTGTCATGAAAACAAGCAGTAGCACATGCTACACGTTTCAGCAAATATACAAACTCATATACTAAGCTAACATTTTTGGAATTTGCATATGAATGAACCTAATGCCAGGCGTTTTAGTTCAAACAGGAACCAAACAACTTCAGAGAAGTGTGAACGTCTTCAACGCGTACTCTGACACGATTTGCCTCGATTTAGCACAGTTTAGCGTCTCAGATGTCCGATCATGACATTGTTAACGTGACAAGTTAAGAGATAGCAGTTCCATCTTAACCCTGAAGTGGGAACTGAGTGTTTTTACCTCAGTGGGTTTGAGCTGCTATGTTGGGAAAAAAGACAGGGACGCTTCTCTGATGCATGTGTTTTGTTAGTAGCAACAGATTATTAGGATTATTGCTCCTGAGTTTATGATGGTTTTACTTTCTCAAAATGGTGAGATCAGTGTTACAAATATGTCCAACTAATGTGTCTAATGAGTGATCGAACCCATAAACTCACACAAGATCATATGCTGAACTCTGGGTTGAAGAAACTCCGGGGTTTTTTCCTTCGTTGGAGGTAATAAATTCTGAGAGTTGTGCTTTAATCAAACCCGGCATGTTATTGATCTTTCCCGGTCATGTAGCGAAAAAGGTTTTAATCCAGTTATCAGCTTAGAAAAAAAAACGATGTATAAATGATGAAATAAGAACTCTCAGCCTTCTGCACACCCTACAGTATGTCAAGGTCAAGAAAACATCTGTTAACCAGGACCCTTCTTCCTCAACTTGATGGCTTTATTGCTCCCATCGAGCTTTCCACTTGATAAATAAATGCCCTCTTCTCCTTCCTCTCCTTTTCCTCCCTCCTTCACAACCTCCTGACAGTTTATTTGGTGAAGAAACCGTAGAATAAACTCAGAAGCTTTGTGGGATGAGCTATGAGACAGAGGAAACGCTTCTCTAACTCCCCGTTCTTCTGAAGGCTCATTGATCCATGGGTTTTTCGTCGAGCTGATGCGAATCACTCCTAAGTTTCATTCCTCAAACAGTCAAACTCAACACGACCACAGGCACAAAAGCAAGTCAGAATATTAGGTTTTATAAATATGTCAGTACGGTACAGTGAGGTGTGGTTTCTAGAACGTACCTCGGGTGGCAGCAGGGATTTGAATGCCCCACCTCTGCTCTGCTCACCAGTGAAGGTTTTCCATCAGAGTGCCATGTTTTATTAAAGTCTTACCATTTTATTATTTTTTTTTTTGAAAAATATACGATCGTTTTTTCTTTTGGAAAAATGATCTCAGATGTAGTAGAATTATTAATCATTTTCCAATTAGTTTCACTCAATAATGCATAGTATTTACTGGATAATACGCTCGAAGATAAATAATTGAGTGATATTAATGGGGTTAATTCATTTTCCCACACCTTCCACCAACACACACACATAAAGTCCAAGAACTTTTTTTGTTTTTTAATTTTATCAATACGACTGTATCAGATGATATGATTAAAAAAAAACATACTCCTCTAAGTGAGAAAAGTTTGTCTTTGTATCGACTGGATATTTTATTATCCATATATACTTATTGGTTTCCGTTAATCATTTTCACCCTGGTATCTAGTTATTTTAATGCTTAATGAAGATAATCAGGAAGTTTCCACCGCTTATCTTACCGTTCCCATGTTGAAAAATATTGTTTTCTGGGTTTTTTTCCCTCCTTTTTTGGTCTCCTGTCATTGGCTTGTTGCCTGATTGTCTTCACCTGTTCTGTGTTTCTAATTAGTTTGTTTATTTACACCCTGTCGTGTTGATGTCTCATGGTGAAGTCTTACTGTGCGGTTCTGTCCAGTCCAAGCCTTGTTTGTCGTGTCTGATCCTCTTTTTTCTGAGTAGTCTTTGTTAATTTCGCCCGCCTGTCTGTGTTTGGACCCCTACTACGGATTCTTGTCACGATTAAGCATATACAGAGTTTATTGTGACGTCATTCTGAGGAGCGCTAAAGACAATTAGGCAACTTCAGTAGAAACGCTCATGCTCAGACTAGAGGATAACTAAAGGGCCTCCCAGGCCCACCCAGCAAGTACGTTGCCACTCCGTCATCTGACCCTGTGGAGGAGGATCATATATTTCCCTGTAACTTGCATTCATGTTTTTTTTGTCTTCACCTCTGTCTTGTCATTGGTTGTCTCCCTCATGGGTCATGAAAACTCACCCAAGTTCACGTTGTTTCATTCATCACTTGAATCTCGACATTGTTTTCGGGTTATGTCTCTGTTTTGTTCGCAGAATGAATTCCTGCGCTTGTGTTCGCATCTGCATCGTAACATTTATACACTTTATATACACCTACCAGGCATAACACTATGACCACCTGCCTAATATTGTGTTGGTCCCCCTTTTGCTGCCAAAACAGCCCTGACCCGTCCCGCACTGTGTATTCTGTGTATATCAGAACCAGCATTAACTTCTTCAGCGGTTTGAGCAACAGTAGCTCGTCTGTTGGATCGGATCACACGGGCCAGCCTTCGCTCCCCATGTACATCAATGAACCTCGGCCGCCCATGACCCTGTCACCGGTTCGCCACTGTTCCTTCCTTGGACCACTTTTAATAGACACTGACCACTGCAGACCGGGAACACCCCACAAGAGCTGCAGTTTTGGAGATGCTCTGATCCAGTCGTCTAGCCATCACAATTTGGCCCTTCGTCAAACTCAAATCCTTACTCTTGTCCATTTTTCCTGCTTCTAACACATCAACTTTGAGGACAAAATGTTGACTTGCTGCCTAATATATCCCACCCACTAACAGGTGCAATTTGTCATGCTTAATGACAAAATCCGGATAAAAACCTCTCACCTTGCTTCCATCTAATCTACTTACATATATATACATATATAGATCTACAGTGTCTACTTTATGCTGATAAAAGTCGAGATGGATACAAAACGTATGTTATTCAAAAGAAGTACAATAACATATTGTTATAGAATAAAAAAGATCGCTAAGGTTAATGGGACGTTCTTGGCTAAGTAGAAAAACAGATCATGAAGATGAAGTAATTTGTACTTGCCACATTCTTTGTAGACTGAAGTTGTTTTTTTTTTCTTTTAAAAGACTTGATCCACTTATAATTAGACTGCCAACAGCAGACTTCATGTCCATTTACACCACACTGTCTCTGCTCTCTCTCTCTCTCTCTCTTTCTGAGAATTTTGCCAGAAAGAAATTGGCAGAGCCAAAGAAAAGCACCGGCTTTTCTTTTTTTTTCTTTTACATCATCTTCAGACTCGGTCCTGTCCTGATATTAGACACCTGTGCATCTCTGACACACAAACCTAGACACATACTGTATCACTCAGCCTTTAGCACGAAGATGTGTAGGAAAACAAACGTACAAACTCACTCTCACAAACTGCAGTGACTCCTTTCACCCTCGAGACTTGGGATCTGATTCATCCTGATCTTCTACTTTTGCTTGAAGCCTCTCACCTTCTGTTACTGTAGATGGTCTCGCATGAATATGCAAAAGATTTCCGCTTCCGAAAAACAAACAAGACAGATTATTCCTCAGTCTCACCATTAACTTTTACCATGCTTAGCTTAAAAAAAACCTCTGTTTGATCGGTAATATAGAAAACACACACACACACACACACACAAATACAGTCTCCCAGTTTCTTTTATTTTATACATTATGTGGCAGTGACTCAGCTGTTAAGACATCCAGGGGAAGTTTATTCCAGATCCCAGAAGAGAGAAGAGCCTTGATGCATGCCTTTTATTTTATCGCTTATGTTATAGCAGCTATAAACAGTTATTAACTCATCAGCCTTTCATTTCTTCTCTTCTGTAGAGAGAAGAGAGAGAAAAAAAGCAAAATAATGGCACCTTGCAAAGTTACTAGATCGAGAAATTAGAAATTCTTGAATACAGATTTTGTGTTAGCTGGTGCTAAAAAATGGATTTGTTGTGTCCATGTTGAGTACTGAATATTTTTCTCATGTCCCACTCCATAGTGATGCTTAATATGAAGCTCATATGAAAGCAGACACTCAGGACTCGATATATTCATAGGAAAGCACAGAAAAATTAAAGACGGTTCATTTTCACCACACACAGGTGTTTTTATCTTCAAACTAAATTATGATATCAAACCCATTTCTGCTCTCTGAGATGCACCAAGTGCTTGTTCATCTAAGAAACAGCTCAAATTTGATCTTCGACTTCTAAAATTCTGTGTAAGGTTATCCAAAAAGAGGGAAAAACACACGATTTGTTTTATATCAGACTTCGGTCATTTATTTGCATTCTGCTGGTGTTCTTGGCAAAAAGGGTTAAATAACCTATAAGTATGAGTGCATTGATATTGTTTTATAAAATCAATCAACACGGTTGGACCAATCAGAATCGAGAGTTCAGCAGCACAGTGGTATAAAACAGCATAAAGACCCTAAAGCATCCGCGGTAGATCTGTAGTCGCCCCTCGTTTCAGCGGCTCCTCCTTCCGCAACTCGTACGGAGAAAGATGTCTCAATTCGTTTGTGATCGGAGGGAATAAGCGATTGGTCTTTCACTGAGGTTAAGGCAACATAAAACTCATACTGATTCTGGCGAGAGAGTGAGGATAAGTCCTGTCAAATACAATCCTACTGCAATCAATAACATCAAGTGGGAGTTTTTAGGTGGGATCCACTTCTCAGGGGAGAGAGAGAGAGTGAGTGAGAGAGAGAGAGAGAGAGAGAAAGAAACAGAGAAAGCGAGAGAGATTTGATTTTTATTCTGAAGCAGCAAGCAAGCTGACTTTTAAAGTCCTCGAAAGTTTTTTTTTTCTCTTTTTTAGTGCTTCCGAAGGCTGATGATAGTGTTTAAAAAATTAATTGATTGAGTGCTAACGTCACCCCAACCAGATGGCTTTGGCAGGATATTAAGCTTTTATGGTAGACTAAATTGAAAATGATTACAATTGCACAGTATTGATAGCTCAAAGTTAAAAAGTTCAACAGCCCATGTAGAGGATTACGGATGATGTCGTTTCAGCTTTCTGAAAGGCGTTCGCTTTTGTTTTGAGGTCATCCACAAGAAAATATAGAGAAAATCAAAGCTTAGTCAAGGTTTTACTACAGCTGCTGTAGGAAGATTTTTTTTTTAATATACCGTTTTAAAGATCTGCATTGAGTCCACTTTCATTCCTCTGCATGAACTCAGCCTAAAGGAGAGGAGGGAAAAAGAAAAAAACAGACAGGGCTGATGGACGCCAAGTCGTGATGGTAGAGGGTGAAACGGAGGACAAGTCAGGAAGTAGAGAAAGAACAGGGAGGTGATGTACACAGGCTTTGACAGAGCGAGGAGAGAGGGTACTGTATCCGTATCCTGCTGTTCTTTTAGGGTTCAGCCTGTAATCACTACAGGCTTAAATACTTACTTGACCTTTCCCTCTGTCCGTTTGGAAAACTTTCTAATTCACGCAAGCAGGCCACACGGTCAGCAATTAAAACCAAACGCATTATATAAACCAAACATTATACCTATTAAACTAGCAGAGGATCAAACCACTCGGTGGCGCTCTGGACGGAACAGACGTCTTCATTCCACTGGACCTCCTTCACCGGGACTTCTGCAGTGTAATAAATCCTGATGAAAAATTGATCTCGAACGAACCAACAGTGAATGTAATAACCCGAGAAAGCCTCTTCCTGTAATTGTCATTTGACAGATGTCCAGTGGCAAAAAAGTTCGGAGTTTTGTGTCTCAAAATACTTCAATTACATTTAACAGTTTTACAGCTTCATGATACCGACAGAGAAAACTGTTTGTTAATACAATACGTGGCTTATAGATCTCACAGTGGACAGGATTTCTTGGTTTTTTTGCTAAGAGAATGTTAGATGAGGAGAGAAGTAAAGATAAAACATGAGAAGATGTGCTGTTTTAGGAAAATAATCAATGACGGAGACTAAACTGCATATCGCAACATGTTATATTCAGTGTATAGCACAGCAATTGGCCATAGATTGAAATATATATTTAATTAAAAGAACTTTAACTAGTGCGTTTATGCATTACTTCCTGTTGTCACTTATGTTATAGCAGCTGTAAACAGTTGTTCCAACAAAAGCTTCACTTTTGCCCTCTTTCTCTCTTCAAGTCGCAGCTTGTCATGTTACTTAAAAACAAAAAGAAATACAAACTTCTGTCAGAAAATGATCAGCTCTGAACTTCACCATCATTTCTTTTCAAATAAGTAATGTCTTATCCTGCTTAAATTACACACCGTGTCCAACATACACGTCCTTGTGAACGAGTTCTTCCTCACGAATGAGTGATCGGCAGCTGGAACATCTGTCAGAGCTTCTGTTCTAGAAACATATCGAGAATTCAACAGCGCTGTGAAGTTGTTGGGAATCACATGACAACAACAACAACAACAACAACAACAACAACAAAAAACGAGAGACAAACAAAACTGGAGCTCAACTGTTTAGATGCAGACAGGAAAGTGTAAAACTTTGGATGAATTAGTTCAGGGAAGAAAAAAGAACATTCTGGAAAGTTCCCCAAGCTTGTCCTCGGTCTGTGTAGTCTACTGCACACACCAAGTGTTTTTGTGTCTCTGTTGCTGTTTTGCTTTCCACTAGCTCTTACACAGGGTCCGGCTCATGCTTCAAGACTTCAAGAGGCCTGTGATGAGCCTCGAGTGATTTTTAGAAGAAGAAGAAGAAGAAGAAGAAGAAGAAGAACTGAGGGCATGAAGCCTTTATTATCGTCACACATACATTATAGCACAGTGGAATTCTTTTCCTCGCATATCCCAGCTGAGGAAGCTGGGGTCAGAGCACAGGGGCAGCTATGATACAGCGCCCCTGGAGCAGATACGGTTAAGGGCCTTGCTCAATTGCCCAGCAGTGAATCTTTGGTGGTGCTGGGCTTGAGCCCCAATCCACCCATCAACAACCCAGAGCCATTTGAGGTCAAACTTGAGATGGACACGTTTACTGGTTCAGATGATTGGTGCAGTTGCAATTAATGAAAACAAAATTGTCCTAAAATCTGGTAAGACATGAGCCACATTATTTCTCAAAATCTTTACTTTTTTACCTGCTGTTTTTGCACAACATACTGTGTATATTTTATTTACTGTTCTGTGCTGTCTTTATGTATCTGTCTTGTATCTATCTTGTAGTCTGTTTGCACAAGACAGCTTTTTGTTTTAATCTCTAACTCTTTAGCCCTTCAGTCTGTGTCTTTATGTAGCACCGGGGTCCCGAAGGAACGTAGTTTCATTTCACTGTGTATTGCATCAGCTACATTTGGTCGAAATGACAATAATATTCTCTTGACTTGACTGGATAGCAAAAACACTGTACACATTTGGAATAAAGGAGAATTTTCTATGCAGTGTAGTACAGTATACATCGATCAGGCATAACTTTATGACCACCTGCCTAATATTGTGTTGGTCGCCCTTTTGCTGCCGAAACAGCACTGTCCCGTCCTGCACTGTGTATTCTGACACCTTTCTATCAGAACCAACATTAACTTCTTCAGCAATTTGAGCAACAGTAGCTCGTGTGTTGGATCAGATCACATGGGCCAATGCTCAGTAATAATCAGTGTCCAATTTTGTCACTTCAGGGTTTTAGAGTTAAACGTCGAAGCTTTGGAAGTTGACCTGAACACGTGAAAAGATGAGAACAGATAGACTAAAGCGCCGCTGCATCGCTCTCCTTAGGTAAACACGCAGTAAGAGCTGCTAGCAGCAGGTAGTTGAATGGCACTGAAGGATAAACGCAGCGCATAATTAATCGCAACCATTAGCCGATGAAAGTTGAAATAATAAAGTGTACTCATTAGAATTTCATTACAGTATAAATCTTGGACGAAACCGTACACCACATATTAATTATACATTATCGAAGTCCTATTTATTTGTTCATTTAGGATAAATGGCTAATGGTGCACTCACTACGTAACAGTACACACACACACACACACTTAGAGTAAAGTTTGCAAAAGCTTGCATCTTGATTGTAGTTTGATTTGTGTTTAGTGGAGTTGCCGCAGTCTTAGACTGGATTGTACACATCTACACACACACACACACATGCACACACACTGTCACACAGATACCTTCATTCCCATCATACCTGCTCAGTTGTTTACGGCTTAGAAAAGGAAGGTGTGTGATGTGTGTGTGTGTGTGTGTGTGTGTGTGTATGCGTAGATGTGTACAATCCAGACTGAGACCACGGTAACTCCATTAAACACAAATCAGATAGATGCAAGACTACTATGAGTGTGTGTGTGTGTGACATGCATGATAAATAGTTCTTTAGTCTTTTAGACCTGAACGTTCGTGATTAGTTGAATGATATTTCCTGAAAGTATGAGGAAAGTTGTCTTCAAATGTAACTTTCAGATTATGAACTCAAGAGTGATTACACACACACAAACACACACACACACAGCTCCGCTAGTTTGCACCTGCATCCAAACCAGCTTCAACTTTATCCCCATTGATACGTCAGCGAAGCGCAACGCTGGTGAAAAGATGTCAGACTAAAGAGGGAGTAGTACGAGCGCGCCTGTTGAAGGTTCCTGCATCTCTCCGTCATTCCGGCACTTTCCGCGGAGCGACAGCTCGTCTTTCTGATTGAGACTAACACTAACGCTAGCTGTCACCTCGCCAGCGTCGGCGCTGCCACCTTCTTTGTAACAGAAACAGGGAGGCTGCTTTTGGCATCTTTGGGGTTTTTTTTCATGGTAACTATGAAAAGAATCTTTATTTTCCACATTCCAGCAGGCGTTACAGTGCGTCTGACCAGAGAGCTTCAGCTGCATGAAGAGTAAACAGCAGCTTCTCAACTATTCTTCCTAGGTGACTAAGCATCCATCATGGTGTTGTTGTGGGGAAACAGAAGCAGGTGAATTTGATGTGGTGCAAAATGAGATTCAACGTGTGTGTGTGTGTGTTTGTGTTTAAATAAGTGCAGCACAGGGCACTCCATTCATTATCACACCCTGGAAATACACCCGGGCAAATGAAAACAAATGTCTCTCTCTCTCTCTCTCTCTCTCTCTCTCTCACACACACACACACACAGACACACACCTCTCTCTCTCTCTCTCTCTCTCTCTCTCTCTCTCTCTGTCTGTCTGTCTCTCTCTGTCTCTTTCTCTCCCTGTCTCTCTCTCTGTCTCTTTCTGTCTGTCTGTCTGTATCTCTCCCTCTCTCTCTCTGTCTGTCTGTCTCTCTCTCTCTCACACACACATACACACACACACTCTCCTCTGCCTGTCTGTCTGTCTCTCTCTCTCTCTCTCTCTCTCACACACACACACACACACTCTCTCTGTCTGTCTGTCTGTTTCTCTCTCTCTCTCTCTCTCTCTCTCTCTCATACACACACACACACACACACACACATTCCTCCAGCCAAACACTACGCATTACATTGCTTAAAAAAAGTGCTTCCCATAAATAATATTTAAACGATACTTACGTGAATTATATATACGTCTATATTTCTATATAAATTATTTATATATTTATATTGTTTGTATTTATTCATTATAGCCATGATGAGATCAGACATCTACCAGACTTCCTGAAGAGTCAAACCTGGGCATTTTCACATGGCTTAATGTTAAGGAGAAAACAGAAATCCTAAAAAGAAATCTAGAATTTACACGTTTTTTTTTTTCCTCATAAATAGGAACCCCAAATACCCCAACCCCAAATATTTCCCACGCTTCACTATCAGAAGAATGAACCTAAATATAAAGCTTTTCTGTCGCTTTGTCACATTAAGTTTTCCCGTTAAGCGCATTATGAGAGGGTGAATGGAAACCTATTCACAGTTTCTATTTAAATGCCGTCAGCATCCGAGGTGTGAATGTACATCCAACTTTGAGGCATCATGTTTAGGCTTTAAATAAGGACACCAGTATATGTGGTGTGTGTGTATATATTATATATAGCATACACACCCCCTTTTTTTATTCGTCTCATGCACTAGAATCCCCTTGTTTGAGAATATAAGTGCTGGAATGCGCTGCTCTCTGACTGCATTATAGCCCGAGGATCGAGTAAGCTCTAAATAATGAATCAGCCGGCGGACAGCGAGGATCTCGTTTCTACCTATTGCTCTTTTTACTGAGTCATCTGCTGAATGTCTGGCACACAACTCCTCTCGCACCTGTCGCCTGCACAGTAACCGTAGTCCACCTCCTCGTCTCTCTTTATGTCTTTTTCCCGGAACCCCTTCTTACCCTCCTCTTTAGCGTCTGATTAAGTGTCTGCGATCACACCGTACGCCGTCATTACAGAACTGAATGGGATTATCCACTCTGTTAAAATGCGGTACCGTGACATGACACGCAAACCCTTCGAGCTTCTCTGTAACCTAATGTGATTTTCTGTACATCGTTGATAAGATTCCTGGCAACTTCCGAGGGATTTGGTTGAATATCTATTCAATATTTATATTTACATCATATTCGAGCTGATCGACAAATTCATTCTTATATTATTTACTAACTTTCCTATTTCTCACATTCATCCAGAAGGAATCCACATCATGTGGTTTTAATAGTTATGGATACAATACACGCAGTATATCACGTCCCCCTGGGGGTCCACTGGCTCCACTTTGAGACCCACAAAACTAGCTAAAAAAAATGAGACAAGAAAAGATTTATATCTGAACTCTCATGAACTCACAATATGCAAGACTTATCATACACCAGTTCAGTTTGTCGTCAGTGATCTTCAGTTAGACTTTAAAGCAGACGTATTAATAATTTGTTGTCCTGGTAATTAGTAATCAAATACACATAATTACTTCCACAGGAATCTGACCTTAGCCCATCATTAAAAACCTCAGAGCTCAAATCTACTCGCACACAGCAAAACACATCGACTGGCAACCTCACTGAACTGACGTTCTCCTGGTGTAGCATCCTCCAAAAACATATCAGCAAACACCGAGTACACAAAGGTTACGCTCAGTGCGATTACACACCATTCATTTCCATCCTTAAATGAGCCAAATTAAATGGAATTAAATACCGGAGTGTGTAATAGAATCTCACAGCATGGGCCAGCAGCAGTTTCCACAATTACAGGCCTTGAGGAGTGGGATACAAAGACTGAACTGAATTGGAGTCTATTTATCTCTATTGCTGTTACACATTTCCTCTAATTGTACAGTACCTTCTATTAAACAGTCTGGTGTTTCCTTTAAGCAAGCTAAATACATATGACCAGGCATAACATTATGACCACTTGTCTGATATTGGTGTTGGCCCCCATATTCTTGCCGAAACAGCCGTGACCCGTCATGCACTGTGTATTCTGACACCCTTCAATCAGAACCAGCATTAACTTCTTCAGCAATTTGAGCAACAGTAGCTCGTCTGTTGGATCGGATCACACGGGCCAGCCTTCGCTACCCATGTGCATTAATGAGGCTTGTCCACCCATGACCCTGTAGCCGGTTCACCACTGTTCCTTCCTTGGACCATTTTTGATAGATACTGACCACTGCAGACCGGGAACATCCCACAAGAGCTGCAGTTTTGGAGATGCTCTGATCCAGTCGTCTATCCATCATCACAATTTAGCCCTTCGTCAAACTCACTCAAATCCTTACACTTGCCCATTTTTCCTGCTTCTAACACATCAACTTTGAGGACAAAATGTTCACTTGCTGCCTAATATATCCCACCCACTAACAGGTGCCATGATGAGGAGATAATTAGTCTTATTCACTTCACATGGCAGTGGTCGTAATGTTATGGCTGATTGGTGTATAGTTGTATTTTATATATATACACACATATTAGCATTATTAATATTTACCTACAGGATGTGACCACTTGCCTGATGCTGCCTAAGACCAACAACCATATTTAATTCATAAATCATTTCAATTTTTTTTTTGTCATTTCAGATTAGTCCAGAAATCAGATTAGTTAGATTAGTACAGTTGGAATGAACAGCCTGAATAAAATTGTGGCTTGATTGAAAGGAGTGATGTAGATCTGAAATTCAATTCAACTAAATTCAATTCAATTTTATTTGTGTAGCGCTTTTAACAATGGAAATTGTCTCAAAGCAGCTTTACAGAACATAAGAAATATAGTACAAAAAGTTCAAGAGTAATAGTGGAGTAGTTTGGAGGTGACTGGATACGCTATATTGCCAAATGTTTTGGGACACCCCTCCAACTCATTGAAGTCAGGTGTTGTTTTTCAGGGGTTGGGCTCTGCCCCTTAGTTCCAGTGAAAGGAACTCTTAATGCTTCAGCCTTATACCAAGACATTTTGGACAATTTCATGCTTTGTAGGAACAGTTTGAGGATGACCCCTTCATGTTCCAACATAACTGCACAACAGTGACCAAAGCAAGGTCCATAAAGAAATGGATGAGCGACTTTGGTGTGGAGGAACTGCACAGAGTCCTGACCTCAACTCTTTAGAACACCAGCTTTCCAGAGTCGAAATGGACTTTTGCCGTCAGTATCAATAAATGAATGATGTTAAGGCCGTGAGTCTGATATAAAATGAACCTGTTGGCTTTCAGTGAGTTTTAGATGTGTGTTTTTCCCTCTGTTGGATAACCTTACACAGAATTTATAGCGGTTGAAGATAAACGCCTTCAAGTTTTAGATGATTATGAAAAAGCACTTGGGGCATCTCAGAGAACAGAAATAGGTTTGATATCAACATTTACTTTGAAACTGAACTTTTCTATGAATATATTGCCTTTAGTAGGCTAGGGAAGAACAGAAATACTTATGAAATTCTTATAGTCTACTGTATTTACTTTTATATGAGCTCCATATTAACCACCAGTGTGAAGTGTGACATGGCAAAGACATTCAATGTTGAACAATGCTCCATTTTTTGGTCTCTGGTAAAAATCCACTTCACCATTCACAAATAAAACAATATGGATGGTGAAAACTGAGTCATATTTACTGGATATGATTTTTTTTCCTGAAAGAAAAGGGAGGGTTTAGCTCTGTAGCTCATTTGTAATTGTCAGCTCTAATGAAGTCTTAGTGTATATATGCAGATCAGAGAAGACAGGATCAGAGTACACTGGAACCTCGGCATAGGAATTTAATTGGTTTTGGAGGTGAGTTCTTAAAGCGAGAATTTGTATTTTCTCATGAGAAATAATGTAGATAATCCGTTCCAGCCACCCAAAAATACGAGCAATATTTCCAATACGAAGCGTATGTAAACTGTCATACATTCCATGTCAAGAGGCTCCTCACAGGAAGTCATGCCACCAAGCTTGGGCTAAAAATAGAACAGACCACCCATGCCACCAATCTGTGAACAAAAAACACCTGAAAAATCACCTAGCTTTTGAGCGCATGCCAAAGGCGACGTTGGTATTGAGGGTTGACTCTTTCAAAACAGCTTTTGCTGACTGAAAAATTCATAAAATTCGTGTACTTGCTTCGGTTGTCTTCGCTTGGCTTTCCACTGACGCTAACACGTTTTGAATGTACGCGCAACTTAGCCGCGTTCGATTCGTTCATATGCTGAAAATGCTTTGTATGCTGATGCAAATTTTTAAGGTGAAAATACGCAAAGGGATTTCATTCATATGCCGATGTTACACTGTATTTAGAATTGTCTGTGTGTGTGTGTGTAGTTTGGAGTAGGTGCAGGTGATGTGGAGTGAAGGTTCCAGTGGCAGGATGACGGTGGCCAAGCTGCTGCTCTCTTCGTTCCTCCTCCAGGCACTCAGTGAAGGTAACACACACACACACACGTGTACACAAACACTGAAGTTCACAGTAGACTCGCATTAAACTCGCTTCATCTCTCCTTGTCCGTTTTTATTCATCCTCATCCTCTTGAGCTCCACTCTTTTATTTGTCTCGGCGATGTCTCATTACCTGTCTGCTTTTCCACCTGTCGTCCTCTCATCCTGTCTCACCCGCTCAATCAAGATTTCCCACCGGCCTGTCACTCTTCACTCTCCTGCTAGATCAACAGCCAGCTTTGTGTGTGTGAGTGTGAGTGTGTGTGTGTGCTAGACATCACCAGTCATGGTGTGCTGAGTTATCAACGCCATGCCACCACGACTTCATAACACGCTGAATGATGCTTTGATGCTCCTGTTTTTTTTACCTGTCTTCCACACATTTACCTCTATTTCAATCCCTCTCTCTCTCTCTCTCTCTCTCTCTCTATCTCGCTCTCTCTCTGAGCTAATAGCCGTGGCTGATCCTACTGGAGCAGCGTTTTCATGGTTATTATCGCTAAGTGATTGTTGAGGGCTTTGTGGCCCCACGAAGAAAACGAGAGAAAATTAGAGACGTCCTGTTCACTGCATGCCTGAACACACTGAGCATAATGACTTTACATCAGAGAGGGAGAGAGAGAGAGAGGGAGAGAGAGACAGAGGGAGAGAGAAAGAGAGAGAGAGAGAGAGAGAGAGAGGGAGAGAGAGAGAGAGACAGAGAGAGAGAGAGAGAGAAATTAAGAGGATTAAAAAATGAGAGGGTGGGAGAAAGAGAAAGAATAGGCGAGAACAAGGGATGGGGAGGACAAGGAGTAAAAGAAATGAGAGCAAACGAGTGAGGAAAAAAGAGAGATGCAGGAAACCAAAGATGTTCTGATAGACAAGGATGCAAAAAAAAAGAGAATGAATGAATGAGACAGAAACAGAAAGAAGGATGTAAGTATGGAGAGAATGGAAAAAAGGAGGATAAGGTAGAAGAGAAAAAAAGATTTGGACTGAAAAATAAAACATAGTGAGAAAGAGAATAAAGAGAAAAGGAAAGAAAGAGGGAGAGATTAAGAATGAGATAAAGAGAGAGATAAGAAACAGTAAAAGAAAATGTAGAAAGAGAAAGAATAAGAAAGAAAAAAGGGAGGGGAAGGATGAAATGAGTAAAAGAGAAGAAAGACTGAAAAAGAGAATGGATAAAACCATTAGAGGAGATTGGGGGTATGAAAGAATAATAGAGAGGCTCAGAAAGAAAATGAAAGAGTGATAGTGTAAAGGATGAGAGAGAGAGAGAGAGAGAGAGAGAGAGAGAGAGAGATAATAATATAAAGAAAAAGAAACAGAACTGAAGATTTAAAGAAAGATTAGAATAAAGAAAGAAAGAATAAAGCGGAATAAAAGAGAGAAAAAGAGAGAGAGAAGGGAGAAGTGAAGGAACAAGGGATCAAGGAGGAATAAGAGGATAAAAAGGAATATTGGCGAATAAAAAAAAGAGAGGAAGAAAGAAGGAGAGATAGAGAAAAAGAATAGTATAAAGAGAAAAGAACATAATAATAAGATAAGAAAAAGAAACAGAACTGAAGATTGAAAGAAAGAAAAAATAGAAGGAAGTAATAGAATGAAAAAAATAGAGAAAAAGGGAGAAGTGAAGGAACAAGCGAGCGAGGAGGAATAAGAGGATGAGGGAACACTTGCGAAGAAAAAGTAAGGAAGAAAGAGAGAGAGAGAGAGAGAGAGAGAGAATAGTATAAAGAGAAAGAGTCAGAACCAGAGATTCAGAGAAAGAGAGAATAAAGGGAAATGAAGGAATGAAAAACATAGAGAAAGAAGGGAGAATTGAAGGAGCAAGAGAGCAAGAAGGAATAAGAGGGAACATTAATGGAGGAAAAAAGAGAGGAAGAAAGAAGGAATAGAGAGAGAGACAGAGAGAGAGAGAGAGAGAGAGAGAGAGAGAGAGAGAGAGAATAATATGAAGAAGAAAAAGAAACAGAACTGAAGATTGAAAGAAAGAAAAAATAGAAGGAAGTAATAGAATGAAAAAAATAGAGAAAAAGGGAGAAGTGAAGGAACAAGCGAGCGAGGAGGAATAAGAGGATGAGGGAACACTTGCGAAGAAAAAGTAAGGAAGAAAGAGAGAGAGAGAGAGAGAATAGTATAAAGAGAAAGAGTCAGAACCAGAGATTCAGAGAAAGAGAGAATAAAGGGAAATGAAGGAATGAAAAACATAGAGAAAGAAGGGAGAATTGAAGGAGCAAGAGAGCAAGAAGGAATAAGAGGGAACATTAATGGAGGAAAAAAGAGAGGAAGAAAGAAGGAATAGAGAGAGAGACAGAGAGAGAGAGAGAGAGAGAGAGAGAGAGAGAGAATAATATGAAGAAGAAAAAGAAACAGAACTGAAGATTGAAAGACCAAGAGAGCGAGGAGGAATAAGGGGATGAGAGGGAACATTAGTGAAAAAACAGGAAGAAAGAATGAGAGAGAGAGAGAGAGAGAGAGAGAGTGACAGAGGAGGAAAGAGTGATAGAAGATGAAGACTTTGAGGGAAGTGGTGTGAGACTGAATTAGCTTGTCTGCATGAGTTGCCTAATATGAAGTGATGAGTCGATGAAGGGATGGAAAGATACAGGGATGGAGAGATACAGGGATGGAGAGATGTGATTAAACGTGAGAGCTCTCATATCAGTTAAATTCAGTTAAAAGCCATGCAGTTAAAAGCTGAACCTGCTTCCGCTGACTTCACTCCTTCACACATTGTGGTGTTTATTAATAATTTAGTAGCATTAATGATCATTAATTCACTTATACAGCGCAGAGAAGAGCAGCGTAATGTTTAGATCTGGGAAGCTAATGGCTAATTAGCGAAAAAAAGGCATGCTATCAATCGGTTCTTGTTAGCGTGCTTAAGTGATGAGAGGCGCTTTCTTGCTTGTTTTTCTCTCCGAGTTCATTCACATCTTTCTGCATTAAGTGGTACCACACACACACACACACACACAGACACACACACACACACACACACGGATCAAAGCACTAACACATCTTTGGCTGATCTTCCTGACTAAACAGCTTGTCTTAGGCTGAACCTGAAACACAGATCACACACGACAGACGATAAATTCTCTCTGGAACAGCATGTGCTCACGTCCATATATGGAAGTATTCTAGCCAGTATGCAGTTTACAGGTTTTGTTAGCCAGCTAGCTAACCTGACAGGATTTTCTGAGGGGTTTATAATCTTCATTACTAATGCTAGCTAGCTAGCTAAAAGAAGTTAGTATGATAGGTTGTTTTCTTTAGAGGGTTCTGAATGTTTAGCTAGCTAAAATAAGCTAACCTGACAGGATTTTCCGAGAGGATTTCAAGTCATATTTCTAAATATACATTAATTTCATCATCTACTTTCTTTAGCTATCTTAAATATGCAAACCTGACAGGATATTTTGAGAGGATTTTAAGTCATATTTCTAAATGTCTATAAATTCCATTACTATTTCTAGCTAGCTAAAATAAGCTAACATGATATGATTTTTTGAGAGGATTTTAAGTCATATTTTGACATGTTTATAAATTTTATTTCTGTCCTTAGCTAGCTAAAATAAGCTAACCTGACAGGAGTTTCTCTCTGAAACAGCATGCACTCACGTCCATATATGGACGTATCTTAGCCAGCATGCAGTTTACAGGTTTTGTTAGCCAGCAAGCTAACCTGACAGGATTTCTGAGAGGATTTTAAGTCATATTTCTAAATGTTTACTCATTTCATTACTGTCGCTAGCTAACTAAAATAAGCTAACCTGATATGATTTCTTCAGAGGATTTTAAGTCATATTTCGACATGTTTATAAATTTTATTTCTGTTCTCAGCTAGCTAATATCAGCTAACCTGACTGAATTTTCTCTCTGGAACAGCATGCGCTCACGTCCATATATGGAAGTATTCTAGCCAGCATGCAGTTTACAGGTTTTGTTAGCCAGCTAGCTAACCTGACAGGATTTTCTGAAAGGATTTATGCCATATTTCGAACTGTTTATAAATTTCATTAATTACATAGTTTAATAATTTCTAAACTTCATTTCTAACAATAGCTAACTGTGTAAAATAATAGTGACATGATTTTTACGACTGTCAAGTGCCATGTAGAAATGTTTATCAACTTCATTATTAATGCTAGCAAACATGCTGAAATATGCTAAGATAAGCTAACATGACAGGATATTCTGAGAGGATTTTAAGTCACATTTCTAAATGTTTATAAATTTTATTGCTATCTTTAGCTAGCTAAAATAAGCTAACTTGATAGGATTTCAAGTCATATTTCTAAATGTTTATAAATTTCATTTCTGTCCATAGCTAGCTAATAAAAGCTAACTTGACAGGAAAGCATTTTAAGTCATATTTTGAAATGTTTATTAATTTTATTACTTACTATTTTTAGGTAGCTAAAATACACTAACCTGAAATGATTTTACGTCATATTTCTAAACTTATATAAATTTTATGTCACTAGCTAGCTAAAATAAGCTAACCTGACAGGATTTTCATATTTTTTGAAATGTTTATAAATTTTATTTCTGTCTTTAGCTAGCTAAAATAAGCTAACCTGACAGGATATTCTGAGAGGATTTAAAATCATAATTCTAAATGGTTATAGATTTCATTATTGTCGCTAGCTAGCTAAAATAAACTAACCTCCCAGGATTTTCTGAGAGGATTTTAAGTCATACTTTGAAATGTTTATAAATGTCATTTTTGTCCTTAGCTAGCTAAAATAAGCTAACCTGACAGGATTTTCATATTTCGAAATGTTTATAAATTTTAATTTCTATCCTTAGCTAGCTAAAATAAGCTAACCTGATAGGATTTCCTTAGAGGATTTTTAGAAGAACATATTTCTAAACGTTCATTAATTTCATTACTGTTACTAGCTAGCTAAAATAAGCTAACTTGACAGGACATATATATATATATATATATATATGTGTGTGTGTGTGTGTGTGTGTGTGTGTGTACTTGTAATATTTAGAATATACAGAGACCTGCTTTAGAGACAGATATATGTGAACCATAGTCATGGTAACAACATACCCAGACACACACACACACACACACACACATACTTTCACACTTTGCACAGATATTGATTAGTAAGATGAAGTTAATGGGCTGGCATCTCATGGGTCTTTATTTGTGGCATGTCGGATCGATTCGGATTGCTCTTTGCTGCTTCTTATCAGATATCTCACAAACACAGATGTGCTTTTTTCTTTGTCTGTGTGTGTGTGTGTGTGTGTGTGTGCTGTCCACTTTGTTAATATCTGTCCCTTTTCTCCTGTAGCTTTTAACCAACCTCCACGGTTCCAGAACTACTTCTTCCAGTCGTACCTGCTCATTTATGAGAACACTCCAGTGGGTAAGTCATGCGCAAACACACACACACATACACACACACACACACACAAAAATGCTTCATGTTACAACCATAGACACATAATTGACACCTAGACAGCTAATGAAGTCATTATGTACAATGCAGCAAAGTCACATGACTTTTCCATGCCTCAAGACATTTCTCCTGTACATATCTGGCATTATTAATTTTTTTTAGCTTAATTAGTAATTATTTGCAGTCTTGAGCTATTAGCATGCTAGACGACTAAATTCATGAAGTAATACTAAAAGTAAAACACATGACAAATGTATTGAACATGAACTAGAGCGCTATCACTGGCTGTAATACAGGGCTTTAGTATATCTATGGTAAGGAATGTGTGTGTGTGTGTGTGTGTGTGTGCAGGAAGTTCTTGGCAGGTGGGATGGTGTGTAGTTGATAGTGTGGTCTAAAGACAAGTGTAGTGACTCATTGGGATGAAGGTCCAAAGAATTGTGTGTGTGTGTGTGTTGTATATGCTTGTGTATATTAGGTCACACAAACTGCAGCTGTCTGTACAAGTCAAAATAAACATTTTGCCGAAAGATATATCCAATAATTGGGCAAAGTGTGTGTGTGTGTGTGAGAGAGAGAGAGAGAGAGAGTGAGAGAGAGCAGTCACATCACACTCCAGATCTTGCTCTTCGCCCTTCATTCTGCCCCCAGCTCTAACACCCTTCTCTCACACTCATCACTCGCTCTGTTTTCCTTTCGTCCCCCACGTCTGGTCTTCTTCTTCCCTCTTTCTGCCTTCTTCCTTTACTGGATTCATCCCAGATCTGAGTGTTAGCATGGAAGACTTAGCAAGATGTAGCACCTTTAGCACAACCTCTGTGTAGTCGCTTGCTTGCGGTTGCCATGGTTTCATTAGTAGTATCAGATTAGCGCAATATCTGCACACAAAACGTGCAAAACTGCTTTGAAGTCTCTATCAATGAATACATTAACACTGGTTCACTAGGTCACAGACTTAGGATACCAACAAACAGGGAAAATAAGAGCTAGTTGAAATGTTTCAGGAAGAGGTAGGTCTTCATCCGTCGCTTGAAGACAGACAGTTACTCTATTTGGACCAGAACAGAGAAAAGTCTTGAAGGATAGACTTATTGTGTTGGTCCCCCTCTTGCTGCTGAAACAGCCCTGACCCATCATGCACTGTGTATTCTGACACCTTTCTGTCAGAACCAGCATTAACTTCTTCAGCAATTTGAGCAACATCAGCTCATCTGTTGGATCGGATCACACGGGCCAGCCTTCGCTCACCACGTGCATCAGTGAGACTTGGCCACCCATGACCCTGTCGCTGGGTCACCACTGTTCCATCCTTAGACCACTTGTGATAGATACTGACCACTGCAGACTGGGAACACCCCACAAGAGCTGCAGTTTTGGAGATACTCTGATCCAGTCGTCTATCCGCCATCACGATTTGTCCCTTCATCAAACTCGCTCAAATCCTTACTCTTGTCCATTTTTCCTGCTTCTAACACATCAACTTTGAGGACAAAATGTTGACTTGCTGCCTAATATATCCCACCCACTAACAGGTGCCATGATGAGGAGATCATCAGTGTTATTCACTTCACATCTCTGATCTCTGATTCACTGATCTGTGTACCTCTTACCATGAGAGATGGTGGGGTCAGTCTTCCATGTGGGAAGTAGAGCATTTTGACGGCTTGGTTTCCGGGAGGATAGCTAAAAAATGTGACATATCTCCTGGAAATCCTGCAACCAATCAGATGGCGACTTCGAAACTCCTTTAGAAATGTTTCCAATTTTGCATCAGATGTTCGGCCGACGGTTGGTGGGTGTGTCTACTGAGGCTGAGGCTGTGTAGCACCATGATCCTGGAGCAACCTTATTACATTTTACTGTGTGCTGCTTGATCGGGTGTTAGATAATGATGTAAAAGAAGCAGTACTTGTTATATACGACTCAACATTTTGTACAACTCCTCTGCAACCCGCTACATCATTTATTTATAATCTCGGGTACGAAGACAGAAAATATTATCGATACGGTACGAAGACTGAAACGTCTCTGACCTCCAGCGTGAACTCATGTTTCCTTCAAGGTTAATTTGCAATTCGCTCTGCCTCTGTCTCTGTCCTTTCTTAGGTTCTCCTTTCTCTTATACCACCCCTCTCTTTCTCTCTCTTTCTCTCTCTCTCTCTCTCTCTCTCTCTCTCTCACCGTCCATTTCATCAGTTTAAGGATGACTCTGATGATTGACAAGGCAATTTGAGAGTGTCAGCTTTTTCTTCACCTTGCCCGCTGTTGTCATGAGGCCCGAATTAAAAAAGATATATCGAAGTTAGCTGATAGAAGGCTCTCTCAGCCCCAAATCCACCACTCGCTCTTACGTGGACACAGAAACGTCGTCCCATTTACCTGAAGCATGCGTTTGCTGCGCTGAGGATTTATCCTCTAAGGTCAAAAGATTGTACCCTGTTCGCTCTATCCTTTCTGTTGGAATGAAGATGCTATGAGATTTGCCAGGAAATGTCTAGACTACTGTTGCTTAGCATAATTACCTCGACTGTGGACTCATTAGTGGTGTTTATTAAATACAATTTGTACAAATTCAATCAAAAGATGCTGATATGGTTGGATTTGCCATGCATGAAGAGCTAACCTCAACCTTTGAACACATACACACACACACACACACACACACACACACTCTGTCCTTCCTGCCCAGCTTGACTCGGATCCTTCAGCCATGTCTGATTGGATGACGGTGATGGCTTGTTTTGGGAGTCTGTGTGTGTGATCGGACGCTACCAATTTGTCAGCATTATGGTTTATTAGTGTCGCAGATGTCCTCGCCCAGGAGGACTTCCAGAACATCCGCTGTGTGACAACACACTGAATCAGCCACCCACTGGAGTGTGTGTGTGTGTGTGTGTGCATGTGCTGGTGTTTTGTATGTTTCTGTATAAAGCTTCACGCCTCTGTTGAATGTGTGGAAGTGTGTGTAATGATATTAATTGCAGTGATTTTTGACGTCACACATGACGTAACACATAATATTGTGTTGGACCCAATTTTGCTGCCAAAACAGCCCTGACCCATCATGCACTGTGTATTCTGACACCTTTCTATCAGAACCAGCATTAACTTCTTCAGCAATTTGACCAACAGTGGCTCGTCTGATGGATCGGATCACACGGGCCAGCCTTCGCTCCCCTGTGCACCAGTGAGCCTTGGCCACCCATGACCCTGTCGCCGGTTCACCACTGTTCCTTCCTTGGACCATTTTGATAGATACTGACCACTGCAGACCGGGAACAACCAACAAGAGCTGCAGTGTTGGAGATGCTCTGATCCAGTGGTCTAGCCATCACAATTTGTCCCTTCATCAAACTCGCTCAAATCCGTACACTTACCCATTTTTCCTGCTTCTAACACATCAACTTTGAGGACAAAATGTTGACCTGCTGCCTAATATATCCCACCCACTAACAGGTGCCATGATGAGGAGATCATCAGTCTTATTCACTTCACATGGCAGTATTTTTTTTTTAAAATTTACTAATCACATTATAAAATGAATCTTGTACAATGGATCTTGTAGTCATGTGCTTGCATGTGTGTGTGTGTGTGTGTTTTAGAGTATGTGGTGATTATACAGTAAACAGTCCTGTATTTCTGAAATGCTGCAGAATTGTCTATAATGTGGTACATCATATTAGACAAACCAGTTTGAATTTCATGACATAGCAATATGTAATTTATGTGAACGTGCACATTATGTATACGTGTGTGTGTTTATAAGTGTAAAAAGTCTGTGTTCTTTTGTAATTCACTCGAATCCCATTGCAATAGCTTAACATCCCAACAATTTATTACACTCCTGCTTGTGCTGTAATTCCCCCGAGGCCACAGTGTTTGCCTGCTTACGAATTGGCAAGTGACTTCATTAGACTAATTAGCCAATTAGCTGACTGTAGCAGATGCATTCGTCTGTTGAAGTGACAAAATGCTTCGGGTCCATGTGGCGTTTTGGGAAAGGGCATTCTGGAGATAAGCATAATAGTAGTTTAACGACGGCCTCCGATTTTACAGAGACCAACCTTTCCCTGTTAATGGCAGTGAATGAGTGGAGGCTGATAAAATACAGTCTGAGGTGCTTGAATATTCCTACAAAGAGTTTCAGCCAAGATTCTACCAATTTCTAGTCGAACTTTTGTCGAAATCCTTTCTGTGACTTTCATACATCTGTTAAAAGGAGTCCATAGTGCTGAAAAAACTATTCCTGGCTGATTTAAGAATTTGACAAATATGCGGAAAAGGAAAACAATTTGGAAACGGCTGGGCAGAGGAGGTTAGGCTTTCATTGATCAGTCTCTGTTCCGTCTTTGCGTCATCCTAGTGAGTTGATTGCTAACATTTCACATTAAAGGTTGCACATTAATAATTTACTGTACTGTTAATAAGTCAGGCTAGCGGAATGCTGCAGCAGGTAGAGTTGCCGCATCATAGCTTCCCGCTTCGATCCTGAGCTCTATCCGTGTGGGGTTTCACATGTTCTCCAGGCATCCCTGTGGGTTTCCTGCTACCTTTCAAAAAATATGGCAGTAATGGAAAGTTACTCCTAGCTGTGAATGTGTGTGATGTAACGCCATGGATTGGACGTCCTATCCAGGGTTCATGAATAAAAAAAAGGCTTTGGATCCAACATGAACGTGATGTAGAGTACAAACGACCACAGCTAGTTTTCTTAAAATAATTCTACAACGGTGCAGTTGAATTCTTGAATATAATTGGTCTAGAAGGTGTTGATTAGTTTCCTATAACATCGGCTATGTCAGTAGTCCTGACTGCAAGGCAAAACAATGTCTTATCAGCTTTAGGAGAATAAAACATGCTGGTGAAAGACTAGACGTTAGAACACAAGTGATGACAGGAGCAAACTTTTAATGAATTCATTAAACTAAGTAATATACATTTACATATACACCAATCAGGCATAACATTATGACCACCTGCCTATTATTGTGTTGGTCCCCCTTTCTTGCCAAAACAGCCCTGACCTGTCATGCACTGTGTATTCTGACACCTTTCTGTCAGAACCAGCATTAACGTCTTCAGCAATTTGAGCAACAGTAGCTCGTCTGTTGGATCGGATCACACGGGCCAGTCTTCACTCCCCACGTATATCAATAAGCCTTGACCGCCCATGACCCTGTCCCCAGTTCACCACTGTTCCTTCCTTGGACCACTTTTGATAGATACTGACCACTGCAGACCGGGAACACCCCACAAGAGCTGCAGTTTTGGAGATGCTCTGATCCAGTCATCTATCTACCATCTATCTATCTATCTACGTCACCTCTCAGTGGTCATAATGTTATGCCTGATCAGTGTAAGTAACATGGGAGTATAGCAGTGCTTGAAAGTTCTAGTCAGTTTATTTCTTCATGCCTGGGAAGTAGCAGGAATACCGATTATGCATTAATAACGATCATTTAACTTGTGTAATCTCACTGCCGTCTCATGTTTAATGAAGGCTTGCCTAATAAATTAAATATGCGAGACTGTGACTTGTTAAAAGATTAATCTGCAGCTCTATAGTCAATCTCTTCTACTGTTCTACTCAAAATTATGTACTTATGTAGTATAAATAGTATGAGTACTGAGAAGTGTATGTAAAGGAAAAGGGGGCGGGGCTACCAGGTGCTGACTCTGGACAAGAAGACATCTATTTGGGACACAACTTCTGTCAGGTTGAATGACCTGTGGGTTAGGTAAAAACATGTTACTAATTATATCGATGTTGATCTATTAATGCTGTTAGATTGATTTTGCTGAAGACTGTGAGCTTATCCCCGAAGAATAGATCTTATTTGCACACACACACACACACACACACACACACACACACACTCAGAATGTACACCACACATGCAATGACTATAGATTAACCAGTATATTTTAAAAAATCCCTAAAATCAGTCATCTAAAGCTGAACCTATTGGACATTATAATTGGTTAATTAGCAGGTAATATATTTCTCCATCTCTAAATGTAAAGAGAAAAAAAGAAATCTGCAACCTAAGAGTTTTTTAGATTCGTTCTAAAATAGTTGAACAAATTACCGAGTCACTGCGAGAACAAAATCCCAAGATGCACATACACATAATGCCACCGGATTCCTCTTAAGCCTTCACACAGCAATATTACAGAAATGAACACCGCATATAAATGATTACAAAAAGTTTGTTGACCGACCCTCCAAACGTGAATCGAATAATAAAAAGATCACAGAACTTTTTTTGCGGTGTAGATGTACAAGCTATTGCACAATTTTAGGAAGCTTCCCAGGGGCAGAATATGAAAATCGAAAGAGCGATCAGATATAATGAAGAGGTTATAGAAAGTAAATTGAGTTAAAAGGAAGAAAAACAACGTGATGGTTCGCAGAGTGCCACAGAACCTTTGTAATTTATTTTTTCAACAAAAAATTCGAGTTAAGAGGTCAACAGTGTTTGTTTATGTTAATTCCTTATTGTAGTGAACAAATATAGAAATAAAATCTTTCACTTCATCGGTTAAATGCTGCTTTAGCAGGATCCTATGCTGCATTTGAACTCATTGACCAATCAGAATCGAGCATTCAACAGATTTGTGGTATAAGTATCATGATGCAAAGCGGATTGTTCTTCTCTAACAGAAAATCCAGAAGTATTTTATTCTTCTTATACCTCAGAAATTTCATATTTTTTAAACCATTTATGTGATTATTTTTCTTTTTACTTATGTTATAGCACCTACACTGATCAGCCATAACATTATGACCAGCTACAGGTGAAGTGAATAAGACTGATGCTCTCCTCATCATTGCACCTGTTAGTGGGTGGGAAATATTAAGCAGCAAGTGAACATTTTGTCCTCACAGTTGATGTGTTAGAAGCAGCAAAAATGGGCAAGCGTAAGGATTTGAGCGAGTTTGACGAAGGGCCAAACTGTGATGGAGGATAGACGACTGGATCAGAGCATCTCCAAAACTGCAGCCTTTGTGGGGTGTTCCCGGTCTGCAGTGGTCAGTATCTATCAAAAGCGGTCCAAGGAAGGAACAGTGGTGACCCAGCGACAGGGTCATGGGTGTCCAAGGCTCACTGATGAGCCACTGTTGCTCAAATTGGTGTAGAAGTTAATGCTAGTTCTGATAGAAAGGTGTCAGAATACACAGTGCATGACGGCTCAGGGCTCAACACAATATTGGGCCATAACGATGTGGTCATAATGTAATGCCCGGTTGGTGTATGTTATAATACATAATACTGGAGACTCCTTACATAAATGTAAAAGTTTTTCTTATTAAAAGCTTCAACGATTCCAAAATGATTGGCTGAGAGAAACAACAACAGTTCATGAGAGTCTGTCTAAGTGTATATTTTTGGATGTTGAGAATGTTTTAACAAATCTATAAGGAGTCATGGAAAGAAATTCCAGATATTATGTGTTTAAATGGATTCAATTTAATTGAAATATACACAATATTTAAGTCCTAAATGGAATGAATGTGGCTGGAGTCTCCTGGTGTCTCCCCACGTTGGGTTGTCCTTCATCGCTTTACCACATGCGGATTCCACAATGCAGATGTTTTCGCCTGGCCTTCCGAAGACGAGCTAATGTTGTGACAGCAGTGTCTTTGTGATTAAGTGTGTGTGTGGTGTGTGTGTGTGGTGTGTGTCATTGTTTGATGGTGTTATGTGAGTTTGTGCGCTCAGGCCACGCTACACTGTGGATCGGTGATCAGGTTCCTAATGATGGATGGGTTTCATTTACCTGCTTGTGTATCGAGTTAAGTCATGGTGATGTTAGGAAGACTGTGTGTGTGTGTGTGTGTGTGTGTGTGAACCCAAATGTCCTTGTGCATAATGATGTGTATAGTAGGAACTGTGTGTGTGTGTGTGTTCAAGCCTGCATGTTACTAGTGCATAGTGAGCATGGTGTGTGTGTTGGTGAGTGTGTGTGTTTATATGTTGGTGTGTGTGTGTTCATGCCTGCATGTAACTAGTCCATCTTGAGCATGGTGTGTGTATGTGTGTGTGTGTGTATGTGTGTGTGTGCCTAGATGTGTACAATCCACGGTAGGTTTAATGGAGACCACGGTAACTCCATTAAACACAAATCAAACTACAAGTGAGATGCAAGACTTTACTATGTGTGTGTGTGTGTGTGAGTGTGTCTGTGTGTGTATGTGAGTGTATGTGTGTGTGTGTGAGTGTGTGTATCTGCATGTGTGTATGTGTGTGTTGGCATGTGTCTGTGTTTGTCTGTGTGTGTGTGAGTGTGTGTGTGTATCTGTGTGTATGTCAGTGTGGGTGAGTTTGTGTGTGTATGTGTGTGTGAGTGTCTGTGTATATGTGTATCTGTGTGTGTGTTCCTCCAGCAGTGATGACAGAGTTGGCTCACAGACAATGTAGATATTTAATCCAAGAAAAGAGAATCTCCTGGCCTTATTTGCACTCACGACACACACACACACACACACACACACACCTCTATGCATTAATCAGGAAAAAATCTTGATAATAAATAGCCTGAAAAGATTGTAATGTTGACTTGAACACAGATTTATTTCTACATCTCTAAATACACTATATTGCCAAAAGTATTCGCTCACCTGCCTTGACTCGCATATGAACTTAAGTGACATCCCATTCCTAATCCATAGGGTTCAATATGACGTCGGTCCACCCTTTGCAGCTATAACAGCTTCAACTCTTCTGGGAAGGCTGTCCACAAAGTTTAGGAGTGTGTTTATGGGAATTTTTGACCATTCTTCCAGAAGCACATTTGTGAGGTCACACACTGATGTTGGACGAGAAGGCCTGGCTCTCAGTCTCCACTCTAATTCATCCCAAAGGTGTTCTATCGGGTTGAGGTCAGGACTCTGTGCAGGCCAGTCAAGTTCATCCACACCAGACTCTGTCATCCATGTCTTTATGGACCTTGCTTTGTGCACTGGTGCACAGTCATGTTGGAAGAGGAAGGGGCTGGCTCCAAACTGTTCCCACAAAGTTGGGAGCATGGAATTGTCCAAAATGTCTTGGTATGCTGAAGCATTCAGAGTTCCTTTCACTGGAACTATGGGGCCGAGCCCAGCTCCTGAAAAACAACCCCACACCATAATCCCCCCTCCACCAAACTTTACACTTGGCACAATGCAGTCAGACAAGTACCGTTCTCCTGGCAACCGCCAAACCCAGACTCGTCCATCAGATTGCCAGATGGAGAAGCGCGATTGGTCACTCCAGAGAACGCGTCTCCACTGCTCTAGAGTCCAGTGGCGGCGTGCTTTACACCACTGCATCCGACGCTTTGCATTGCACTTGGTGATGTATGGCTTGGATGCAGCCGCTCAGCCATGGAAACCCATTCCATGAAGCTCTCTGCGCACTGTTCTTGAGCTAATCTGAAGGCCACATGAAGTTTGGAGGTCTGTAGCGATTGACTCTGCAGAAAGTTGGCGACCTCTTCGCACTATGTGCCTCAGCATCCGCTGACCCCGCTCTGTCAGTTTACGTGGCCTACCACTTCGTGGCTGAGTTGCTGTCGTTCCCAAACACTTCCACGTTCTTATAATACAGCTGACAGTTGACTGTGGAATATTTAGGAGCGAGGAAATTTCACGACTGGATTTGTTGCACAGGTGGCATCCTATCACAGTTCCACGCTGGAATTCACTGAGCTCCTGAGAGCGACCCATTCTTTCACAAATGTTTGTAAAAACAATCTGCATGCCTAGGTGCTTGATTTTATACACCTGTGGCCATGGAAGTGATTGGAACACCTGATTCTGATTATTTGGATGGGTGAGAGAATACTTTTGGCAATATAGTGTAACTTCAAGAGCTGGCGAAACGTCACACGCTACAAGATGCTGTGGGCTTTAACCAACACAGTAATTATTTTATTATTTTAGTATATTGTTTCTAGTGTATTTCTGCCTAGATACGCCTTATTTAATTTTAGCTTCCACCCTCATGATTTGGCCTCTTATGGAATAACACTTGATCCTATAATTTCTATTTATTTATTTATTTATTTATTTATCACACTTTTATTTATCACAATCCCAGGATTTCCCATGCAACCATCTGAACAGCATTTAAGTCAATAGTTTTGTCCGAGTTCTGAGTAACATCATGCACATCTTGGGTATTACATCCTCACCGCATGCACTTAGCCCTTGTGTGCGGCGAAAGACCAGATGAAAACGGCAATAGCAATATGCTACGCATCAACAGAAGATTATTACAGTGTGGCAGAGAGCCGTGGTTTCTAAATAAAAGCGAAAATAAAGCACTTATCATTAAGATCAATTTTTAGATCCCGGTTTTCTGCTGTAGCTTTTAAATCACCATCTGCTTTCCGAGCTAGTCGTGATTATTCCTGCGTCTGAGGTTCGAACGCCTCATTTCCTCTCACTGTGAAACATCTCCAGATTCGGAGGCAGAGAAGAAACAAGGTATTCTTCTTATTAGCACATCCTGTCACGCTAATTTACACCTTTATTCATATTTGCTGCGTTGGCAGCGCTGTTTATGTTTTGCGATCATCGTTTATTGGCTTATCTGGGTTTGAGTGTGTGTGTCATCATTCTATCTGCGTGTGTGCGGTGTGTGTGTGTGTGTGTGTGATCTCTGGATTTGCAGCATCTAGGCTGAGAGCAAATGGAGCTGATTGTTTTTGGGGTTTGGTGTGTGATTAACTGAAGTGTGGTGTTTGATTAAACCCTCTTATCTCATAATCCACTTTACTCTGATCTGCCTGATTAACTTACTCTCTGTAGGGTAATTAAGGCACACACACACACACAGACACACACACACACACACCTAGTTTCATGCACACAATTACTCAGTGGCTCGACTGTAGCCCATTAAATGGAGCAGATTTTGGATTCTACGCATGCACACACACACACACACACACACACACACACATATTAAATGCCTATGGTTTAATAGTAAAGTCATGATGTGCTCTAAGTAAAACTGTGGATAAAACATGATTGTATAAATTGAAAAAATTAAGCCATCTTTATAATATTAAGGATCTGCCAGTACTCATTAACACAGCTTTCATTCAGAACAAAAGGTTCCTCAGGAGTTCTGCGGATCATTAAGAGTTATTAGCCTCCTAAATAGATTTTACTCAGACTCAGTCTGTGTTATGGATAAACTAAATAACCTTTAAGGCTTGAACCTTATTAGAATAGAATAAGGTTGCAGATTAAAATCACTGTATAACACAAAGCATCGTTGTTATTATTAGTGCCCTTTAATCACACACCAGTTTGTGCTATATCTATCTATATCTATCTGTGCCATTACGGCTTTATGAAGCTAAATATTCACATAAGCGGGTCATAAGAGCAGACACTTCACCGTGAATGATAATTTAACCGTCTGTGTTGGTTTATACACCGAACAGGCATTATGACCACCTGCCTAATATTGTGTTGGTCCCCCTTTTGCTGCCAAAACAGCCCTGACCCATCATGCACTGTGTATTCTGACACCTTTCTATCAAAACCAGCATTAACTTCTTCAGCAATCTGAGCAGCAGTAGCTCATCTGTTGAATCAAACCACCTGGACCTCAGCCTTTGCTCCTGACCACTGCAGACCGGGAACACCCCACAAGAGCTGCAGTTTTGGAGATGCTCAGATCCAGTCGTCTATCCAACATCACAATTTGGCCCTTCATCAAACTCGCTCAAATCCTTATGCTTCTCCATTTTTCCTGCTTCTAACACATCAACTTTGAGGACAAAATGTTGACTTGCTGCCTAATATATCCCACCCACTAACAGGTGCCATGATGAGGAGAGCATCAGTCTTATTCACTTCACCTGGCACTAGTCATAATGTTATGGCTGATCGGGGTAGATCTCAATAACTCCATGAATAATTTAGTCAGGAGATCAGTTATTGAAGAACAAACACACAGCAGGCTCTGATGCAGTAACTGAATCATTTTTTTCCCCAATAAATATACATTTTGCACCTTACAAAATCAGTTATAAACTGAACACTATAGTTCATATTGCTATAGCTTCTGACTTAAATAAACCAAGAACTCGATACCTGTTCTGTTCGGTCACATTTCCAAAAAGAAAAAAGTCTCTAACTGGGTTAAATACCGTTTTCTGTAATGGGTTGCTGTGCTCTATTAATTCATGCGTAGCTAAAGAGGAGGAAATGACCTCAGGGTGTGACTTATTATAGTTTCCACCTGCTGTTACAATTACAATTACTTTTCCTTCATTCTCTAATTAATTCACGGTGTATAACTAATATCTGTGAGCCGAATTAATGCTGTAAGAGAAATGCCTAAACCTAGGTTTTGTTATTATTATTATTATTTTTTAAATGTATTATTATTATTATTATTATTATTATTATTATTATTATTATTATTATTTAAAAATGTATTATTATCACCATTATTATGATGATGATGATTATAATTGTTACATAAATTAATATTATCTTTTTTGTATTTTTTATTTTTAAATATACGATTATTTTCTGGAAATCCCTGATAAATTCTCGAATCTGACTGGTCAGAAGGTGTCGATTTTTTCCCCTAAAACTGCAGTCATTGCAGTTCCCATAATAAACCAAATCATTTTAATATTTTAATATAATACAGATTTTATGGTTTAAGTGTAAGTCTCTATATAGTAGAGTTTATCTGAGGAGATGTTATTTATTTGCTAAGCATTGGAGTCTCTAGTGTCAGTGTCAGAGGTGAAGCTTTTCCTTTACAATTTTTTGGTAACTTTCCAAGCTGAAGTTCCTCAGGAGAGAGCGAGAGAGAGAGAGAGAGAGAGAGAGGAAGGGACATGAGTTGGCAACATAAAGTGATCACAAGGGCTAATTTTTTTGTGAGCAAGATGGACTGCATGATGCTGTTTAAAATGCTGCATGCTGTAGTATAAGAGGAAAAAAACCTAAAGACGCTGCGAGACGATATTGCTGACTTCTACAACACCTCTTCTACTCAGACTCACATCCCTCCATCCAAAACTGTGGACACGATGGAGAAAGCCGTATCATGATAAAGCACCCAGAACGTGTGTAGCATGGTGTGTGCAGCTGGAAAATATGAATATTTTATTATTACAGAATGACATCTACCTGCTTGGTTTGCATTTCCTGTAGCACAAAGGTTAGCTTTTGCCATTTAGAAACAAATATAATAATATTTAGAAAGGTGGGGAAAAAAAAAAAAATCAAACCCCCAAAATAATCACCTGTCAAGCCAGGTTTCAGTTTTCTGAGCCGTTCGAAACCTCTCAGGTCTCTGCAGCACCGAAAAAGCCACAATACTGTTCATTCTTCTCATCCTTTTTTTCTCTCAGTTCCATTATTTTCTAGACACTTTCTTTTCCATTGCTTTCTTTTCAATTTCTTCGAGTGTTTGTAGTGTAAGTCGCTGTAGAAAGAAAGAAACTGGAACATTTCATCAAACGTCAGTCTTAAAGAAAAAAAAACAACAACGGCAAACAAACTGCAGGAGATACTGTATAATATCTTCAAGGTGAGAGTGAATAATATACACGATTTCTTAGTGCATACGATGATGATTTATGAAGTCAGGCACCGTAAAAAAGTGGTGCAGTTACTTGCAGCGTATTTGGACTCCATGCGTCAATTGGATTAGGCTCCGAGTAAAATATGCAATTATGTTTTCTATATTGAATATTAAATTGCTTGATATGCTGCTTGCACAAAAATGGCACTAGGAAAAGGCACAGACGTGGCTGTACATTTATCATAAATAAATAAATAAATAAATAAATAAATAAATAAATAAATAAGATTTGGTGTTAAAGGGTGGGTGATATCACAATAAATTAACATCATCACATCCTTAGACACTTTTAAAAAAATAAGATCAAGTGTCCATGCATTGATCATGAATATTTTTTCATTTTAATTTATTGATTTGCATCCATCTTTTTCACCTTCTTCTACTTTCTTCTTCTTCCTCTTCTTTTTCAGCTATTAAGCAGTACCTGTTTTTTACAGGTTATATTTATTTACAGATATTTTATACAGATGTTTACTTTTACAGATATTATTTATTTTATTTTATTTTGTATTTTCACTGATCTTTTGTAACTACTCTGCGTGCCTTAAATTGCCCCCTGGTGATGAATATAGTTTTGTTTAATTAAATTGAATTGAATTGAATAAACATATATCTTTGTTACAGTTTTTTTTTTTCATTTTTATTACATGCTTTAATTTATTTATTTATTTGTTTGTTTGTTTATTTGTTTGTTTAGTAAATGCGTAATGATCTCAGACTATTGCTGTGCTATTTTCTATCTTAGAAACTACCATAGAACAAATGCTTTTTGCACTAATGGACTTATTCCATTTATCATCATTACAACAATCTTATTTTATTTTATTTTATTTTATTTTATTTTATTTTATTTTATTTTATTTTATTTTATTTTATTTTATTTTATTTTATTTTATTTTATTTTGCCATATTCCCCACCCTTTTCTATGAATATGCAAATTTGAAACGCACTACAAGCTCTGCCCCTTCCCCTGGTATGCATGTCTAAGAACTGTTGATAATAAGCCCTTCATTTGCATACTGAGACCTGATAGATTAATATATTTAATGATACAACAAGGTTTGTTCCATGTTCCATGTTCAGTGGGATTTTTAGCTCCTTCTTTCTTAAAATAGTGACAGTTTTTTGCCTTCAAACTAATTTCAACAAAAGGAAATGATCATTTTGTAACTTTTAAGGCAATTTGCAATCCTATAAGAGCTCAGAGTTTCACATGTCCATTAAAAACTAAGTGTGTATACGCACACACACACTGACACTGTGATGGCAATCCTTCTCCAGTTGTTGTCCAGTCACGATGCCTTACAGGGACAATCATCTCTATCTTAAAACATTCTATATATTCCCTTTATACCATCATCTCCATATTAGACTTTTTATTATCTTCCTACCTATTTTAGCCCTCAAGTATCAGTTTATTATTCTCCTCCATATCGCACTGTAGCGATGCAAAGTGTCTGCCATGAGGGATTTTTTTTGATTGGTTTTACTTCATAACTCTTCTCTTGCTCTTTATTTTGTTCGCCTTCTCTTGCCACTCTTGTCCTCCATCTCTCCCTCGCTCGCATGCCTCTCTTTTGGAAATAATGGTTTATACGCTTGAGCGGGGTTTGCAAAACACACCATCCATCAGGCCCGGGCGGCTGTGTGTCGCATTACTTCTCTTACACCCTGCACGCTAACATGGCATGCACTAAACACTCGACAAGCTCACACGGCCTTGCCTTCCGAGGCCTCAGGTGCCTCTCTTTCACTTCCTGCATTTTATCCTGTTATTTATCTACGTAACCTCTTTACCTACATGAGTGCTTTCGTTTCTTTATTTGTTAATTGTTTTTGTCTTTTATATCCCGATGCTGATGAATGATGAAACGTCTAAACGTTGATATGGTGAGGGCTTTCTTTGAGATGTTTCATGATTTATGAGATTTTCAGTTTCTCAAATTATGACAAGCTATTTTTTGTTATATTAACTTCCAGAGAGAATCATTTGCTGTCCTATATATCTCACAATCCTGTAATTAGGCAGTGTCTAACATAGTGGCAGTGGGGACATTACAGAGAGGCAGCTGTTTGTACTGTACATGTATATACAAGTTATTTGTAATTGTTTTTGACTAAGCGTTTCTAGAGAGAATTGGCTTGTCTGATAACTCCTCAGTCTTCAGGTTGTCTTGTTTTCTCATACAGACTAATTATTTATGCAATGCACAGATAAAGCCAACTAGATGAAGTAATGCCTTGACCTTGAAAGGGATTTAATGGTTTTTCAGACATGATTTGAACTCTGTCTTTACTCTTGATTGGCCCCAAGGTCAATTTTGACCTTGAATTAGTGTTAAGATTTTGTCTGTCTCTGACTTTTACTCAGTGAAAAGATTCTTAAGACTCAGTCTTGACCTTGACTCAGTGTTAAGTCTCATAGGACTCTGTCTAGATTTTGACTCAGTGTCAAGGCTCTTAAGACTCTGTCTTGACTTTTACTCAGTGAAAAGATTCTTAAGGCTCTGTCTTGACTCTGACTTAGTGTTAAGACTCTTAAGACTCTATCCTAATTTTGACTCAGTATTAAGACTCTTGAGACTCTGTTTTGACCTTGACTCAGTGTAAAGACTGTTCTGAGTTTCACTCAGTGTTAAGATTCTTAAGACTGAGTCTTGATTTTGACTTAGTGTTAAGATTCTTGAGACTCTGTCTTGACTTTGACTCAGTGTTAAAACTCATAAGTCTCAGTCTTGATTTTTACTCAGTGAAAGGAATCTTAAGACTCAGTCTTGATTTTGACTCAGTGTTAAGACTTTTAAGACACTTTCCTGATTTTGACTCAGTATTAAGACTCTTAAGACTCTGTTTTGAGTTTTACTCAGTGTTAAGACTCTTAAAACTCTTGATTTTGAATTAATGTTAAGACTCTTAAGGGTCAGTCTTGATTTTGAATTAATGTTAAGACTTTCAAGACTCTGTCTTGACCTTGACCTAGAGTTAATACTCTTAAGACTCAGTCTTGATTTTGGCTCAGTCTAAAGAATCTTTTAATCTGTTAATACTCTTAAGACTCAGTGTTAAGACTCTTAAGACTCAGTGTTAAGACTCTTAAGACTCTGTCTTGACTTTCACTTACTCAGTGATTCTTAAGATTCTTAAGTCTTCGTCTTGACCATGACTCGTCTTGATCATGACTCAGTGTTAAAAATTCTAAGACTCTGTCTTGGCTAGTCTTAGTCTTGGGCATCTCTTGGACTGCAGAATAGCAGCCTTGACTGCAGTACTATTATATTTTCTAGCGTAATGGACGTTTTCGGTTTGCTTTAGCATATGCTAACAGTGTAAACTAGCAGAGTGATCATGTGCTGGATTTGGAGCCTTCAGCTGAGATTGGAAACAACTAAAAACACACCAGGGACATTAAGTTGATATTTTTCCACCATTTGCAGTAAGAGACCATTTAATCACATGGTTCTGTTTAAAGCTGTGTGGACGGAACATCCGAGCGATTGGTCAGAGTGAGGCTCATGTAAACCAGACCCTGTACTGCATACTGTGTGTGTCCATAAAACCAACATTAACTTAGAAAGACTTTTAGCTTTCTTTAATGTTTTTTTTTTGGTGTGCTGTTTGGTTGTTCAGCTTGCTCTTCAGCCCCTTTCACCCTCTCTCTCTCTCTCTCTCTCTCTCTCTCTCTCTCTATCTCTCTCTCTCTCTCTTGCTTTCTCTCTCTCTCTCTCTCTCTCTCTCTCTCTCGCTCGCTTTTTTCACATTTCCATTTAAATGCATTTATTTGGCTGACGCTTTTATACGATGTGACTTATAAGTGACACAGAATCCAGCCCAAACACAGAGCTGTAAAGGATCCAACTCCTGATATAAGAGCTGCAAGACAAAAAGTTTCACCAGAAACACATCTGAAACGGGTGGAGGAAGAAGCCAGAGAGCCACATGCTCGTGTGTGTGTGTTTGTGTTTGTGTGTGTGTGAGAGAGAGAGAGAGGTTTAGGTTGTGTGTGTGTGTGCCCTTGTATTTAGGTGTCTGTGTGTGTTTATGTGCCTTGAATATACACATACATGTTTGTGTGTGTATTTGGGAGCGGGAGTGTGTATTTAAGGTTTGAGAGAGAGAGAAAGAGAGAGAGAGAGAGAGAGAGTGCATGTGTGTTTGTGTGTTTGTGTGTGTGTGTGTGTGAGAGAGAGAGAGAGTGTGTGTGTGTGTTTGTATGTGTGTGTAAGAGAGAGAGTGCATGTGTGTTTGTGTGTGTGTGTGTGTGTGATAGAGAGAGAGAGAGAGAGAGTGTGAGAGAGAGAGTAAGGGAGAGAGTGTGTGTTTGTGGGTTAAGTTTATGTCTTTGAGTGTGTGTTTTGATGTGATGTGTCTGTGAGAGCCTGTGCCCTGGTGTTGCTGGTGGATACACACAGTTGTGTGTGTGTATATATTTGTTTGTGTGCATGAGTGTGTATGTGTGTGTGTGTGTATGTGTGTGTGTGTGTGTGTGTGTGTGTGTGTGTATGTGTGTATGAGAGAGAGAGAGGTTTAGGTTTGTATGTGTGTGTGTATATATTTATGTGCCTTGAATATACACACAGTTGTGTTTTGTGTGTGTATTTGCGAGAGGGAGTGTGTATTTAAGGTTAAAGCTTGTGTGTGTGGGACTGATTTGAGCAGAGCACCTTTTAGCGCGTATTTTGATGTGAGGTTGGGTCTATAAGCTGTGCATTTATGTGTGTGTGTGACAGAGAGAGAGAGAGAGAGAGACAGAGAGTAAGGGAGAGAGTGTGTGTTTGTGGGTTAAGTTTATGTCTTTGAGACCCTAGACTTATTTGTGCATGTGTCCCGGTGTGTGTTTTGATGTGATGTGTCTATGAGAGTCCCCTGGTGTTGCTTGTGTATACACACAGTTGTGTGTGTGTGTGTGTGTGTGTATGTATATATATGTTTGTGTGTGTGCATGAGTGTGTGTATAAGTGTGTATATGTATTTGTGTGTGTATTAGTGAGTATATGCACAAGTGTGTGTGTGTGTATGTCTGTGTGTTACGCTGAGATCAGTGTGCAGCAGCTGCTTATCAGCTGCAGGTGTGTGTGTGCTGATACCTGGCTGAGCCACTGAGAGCAACCTAGCTAGAAATTGATGTTTCACATCAGCGCCCTGCTCTCTGCTCGACTGACACTGCAGTGTGTGTGTGCGTGTGTGTGTGTGTGTGTGTGATGCATTTCACCTAATGTGCTTAGTAGGTATCGGGCTCATTCAAACATTTTAAGCAAGGTGAAACTGTTCAGGTTTGAAATAAAAATGCATATCTGAGTAATATTCATATGATCGTCATATCTTATGCAGAATTTTAACTCACACGCAATATTTCACGTGTTTCCAAACGTCACTGAACTTTTCTGTGAACACAATTCAAATCCACTTCAAATAACGTGCACAAAATCACACAACACACACACACACACAAAAGCTGCAGACGAAATATAATTTGAATAAATCGCATAATATTCGTCACATGCAAATTAGGATATGCAAATTATATGCAAATTAGATTTGGGCATGTGCTGTTAACTTTTGATGATCCGAAGAGGGAAACTGAAACTAAACATATCTATACACACACACACACACACACTGTGTGTCTACTATTACAGCCAATAAATCTTTCCTCTCTTATGGATTTTAATTCTTTTTCACTGCTCCTTTGTTATTTCTCTTATACTCTCTCAGGCTTCTTTCTTTTTACTCTGCAATCTTTTACTTTTTTCTCACCTTTCACTCATTTTTCCCCATTCTCTACTCCTCTTTTGTGACTTTTTCCCTCTAATTCTATTAATCTTGCTTAAATTCCCTGTTATTTATTTTAAACCATATTCATATTCAGAGTGACATCAATATTTACACTGGGAAAGTTACCTGTATTCAGAGTTGGTTTATTCTCCTGCTTTAAGCTCCAGTCTGTTTCTCTGTCTACTTTTCAGACGAATAAAATTATCTACATCTTCCAGTCACCTAACCTAAGGAATGATGAAAGATGGAATAATTTTAAACAGAGATGTTTTCTTTAAAATAATAATAATAATAGTAATAAAAAATAAGCTAACAAATAAGAAAAAGAATTATTACTGGTGGTAATTATGGTATTATTTTCTAATTATTATTATTAATTATTATTATTATTATTGTTATTATTATTATTATTATTATTATTATTATTATTTATTCATTTATTTATTTGTTTTTATTTTATTATTATTTGAATTTTTTATTTAATTAATTTTTTTTTACTGCACCCACATCATTCATTATCTTCTATGATGACATTATTCAATTATTATTATTATTATTATTATTGTTGTTGTTGTTGTTATTTATTTATTCATTTATTTATTTCTTTTTGTTTTATTAATAATAGTATTATTATTATTATTATTATTATTATTATTATTATTATTATTAATAATAATAACAATAACAATAATAATAATAATAAATTCCATTTTTTTATTTCATTAAATTATATTAAATTAAATCAAATTAAATGTAATTAATTATTTCTTTATTTTTTTATTATTTCTAAATTTATTTTCCACTGCACCGTCATTATGATCTAACAATAGCACTTTTATTTTATTCTTTTTTTATTTCACCCACTGACTGTTAAATTGTGAACAGAACCCTCATTCAGTCGCAGTGAACTGTAGGTTCATTTATTAAAATTATAAACCATTTCAGTTGTTAAAAAAAAAAAATCATTATTTTTGCTCATTTGGTGCTCTTTCCAATAAACATGCTGATAGTTTGAAGGATACACTGAATAAGTGTATATATCTTCTTTGCTTACAGCGCACTTTAATTATGTGTTGCTCATAAATTAATGCCCTATATACAAGAAATGTTAATAAATAAATAATTAAAGGGTATATACTCTTAGTTAATTAGTATGGTCATATTAATGATTTTAATATCGGTCTCAGAATAATTATTTATTACATTATTTATTCATTAATTAATTGATTGATTTCTTTTTCTTCTTTTATTATTATTTAAATTTTTTTTTAACTGCACCTTCATTATTTATTATTATTATTATTATCCTTATTATTATTATTATTATTTAAATTTTATTTATTTATTTATTATTTTAATTATTTCTTTTTTTAACTGCACCCACATCATTCATCAGCTTGTAAAACTGGTGATGATGACATTATTCACTGAACATTATATATTTAATATCGGCCTCTAATAGCATTCCAGTGGTTTTTCAGTGTATTTACAGTCCAGAACATACATTACAGCAGGACATATTGTGGTTATATGGAACTGTCAGACAGTGGTGCTGGCCTTAATGCTGCTCTTCGCTCGAGCAGAGAGAAAGATGTGAAGTCAGAATGGTGTGAAACTGGGACACGCCTCTGTTTTTGCCTGACTCCGCCCAGCTCTTCCGTAACATCTGGACAGCATTTATGTTTCCAGTCACGTCTGAGTCTGAATTCTACATTTTAGGTTTTAACTCCTCAAGATGCTCACATAACTCTGAGTACAGCTCGCTGAATACGGGCTTTCTGTCCTATTCTTATTTCTGTTCGCAATTTTTCTTTTCTCTCTTTTTCTTTCTTCCGCTCTTTTTTTCAATGTCACACTTAATCTACTGTCTTTCTATTTCGAAGTACACTCTTTCTCTATCTGACTCTCTCTCTCACTCTCTCTTTGACTCTCTCTCGCTCTTTGACTCTCTCTTTCTCTGACTCTATTTTTCCCTCTTTCTCTCTCTCTCTCTCTCTCTCCCTCTCTCTCTCTCTGACTCTATTTCTCCCTCTTTCTCTCACTCCTTCCCCATTTCTTCACTGTATTGTGTCTCATTGTCATTCAGGTTACGTGAACCAATCCCAGACAATTATGTCCTCAATCTGACAGTATCAGAAAATACAGTGATCCTCTGTATTTAATTTACTTTAAGCTGGAGAGAAAGGAGTGTGTGCACACATGCTTGTGTGTGTGTGTGTGTGTGTGTGTGTGTGTGTACACAGGCCGAGTGTGAGACTGAAATATAATTACTGGAGGAAAATTGAGGTGCTCCCTCTTATCTTTGTCAGGAGAAGGTGTTTGACATTTAACATGAGGAGCAGGCTTCACTCACTGCTCCATCACCTGCTCTCTCTCTCTCTCTCTCTCTCTGTTTATGACAAAGCATTTCTCCCTCATCAGCACTTATTGTATATTCTTCACATTCACCATGACATATTGAAGTGCAGAGAGCTAAAATGACCTGGATATACAGGCAGATTTGTTTACATAGCAGCACATAAAGTGACCAGATCTTATTTATTAGCCATGTTGGTTGTTATGGTTATGACAGATGGATGTGTGAGTGTTGAGTAATGAGGGGCAGCTGGCCAGATGTCAGTAAGAGTACTTGATTATGTTATACATAAGAGACAACAACCAAGCCTGATGAAGGTGTCAACAAACACAATGAAGTGGATGAGCGACAGATTACTGATTGTTCTACCTGAGGTCCAGGACAACAAATAGGATTAATGCTTGGATTTTCTGGACTTTTTCTCTGGAGCTTTGTACAGAACATATTGCATATATTGCCACAGTCATATATATTGCACACATCTGCATTTTATTTATTTTATTTAGTCCTATTGCCCCATCATCTGTCTTTATATAATACATATTTGTAATATTTTCTGTATATTTCTCCCTTTGCTTAAATAGATAATTCTTATTTCTGTTTTTATTGCAATTGTTTTTATTCTATTTTTTAATTTTAATTCATTTTAATTTCTTTTTTTTCTATTTACTTCTTATTACTTTTTATGACACGGACAGTCGTAATATCATCTCACTACGTCATACTTTGCATGATTAAAATAAAACAAAATAAATAAATTCAGATAAAAGTTGAATTTAAATGATGTTTAATGGTCTGAAGCCCAAGACATGATGCAATATTGGCAAGTCCATTATTTTCTTTTTTTTTCTGTGGAAAACATACAAGGGTGTCATCTTGATCACGGCTTTAATATGTAAATGATTGTATTTGTGTGTTATGGTGTGTGCCAGCAAACTGAGCCGTTCATTTTTCTCTGAGCTGGTACATGTAATGTGGGGATAACCTGAAATTCTGGAAAACAGCAAAAAATAAATTAATTAATAAATTAAATTAATTACATTTATTTTTTTTTTTAAAAAAGACAAAGAATCAGGTCTTGAAAAACTTTAAATGAATAAACAAACAAATAAATAAATAAACAAATAAAATTTTTTACCAATGATATACTTTCACACATTAGCTTCTAAAAACATATAATCAATTAAAAAAATGTAATTAAATTAAAAAAAAAGATGAAGAATCAGGTTTTGAGAAATTTAAAATAAATAAATAAATAACTAAATAAATAACTAAATAAAATAAAAAATGATATCAGTGATATTCTTTGACACCTAAGCTTCTAAGAACATATAATTAATTTAAAAAATAAATAAAAATAAAATACAACCAAATAAATTAAATTAAAAACATAAAAAGGATGAAGAATCAGGTTTTGAAAAATGTAAAATAAATAAATAAAAAAATTTTTATTATATCAATTATATGCTTTTACACCTAAGTCAATTTTCCCAAAACTACATACTACTAAATAAAACAAACAATATTTTTTTGGATAAAAATTCCATCTATGTCTTGATGTCTCACTACAAAAATCCTGTTGTGTAAGAATGACTAAAACTTTGCTTGTTATATGATTTCCTAATTCCTGTTGTTAGATACCTAAGTGCCATCCTGTTATTTTAGGACAATAATGTAAATATAATGACTTTAACAATCCTTAAAAGTGATGTTTTAATGAAACATGGATGGGCGGGGCTTCTGAACAGCTCATCCTGCCTATAGGTGTAGAATAAATGATTATGGTTATATTGCTAATCTCATTTATTACGTATAAAAAAACTGCAAATGAAATAAATTGGCAAAATAAAACATTAAGGTTGACTTCTTTGGATTGAGGTTTGTGTAAATAAGCCAATTTATTTATTAAGACGTCATCAGAGGCTTTGAAATGAGTCTTTTAGGATTGCTGTGTGTTCAATTGATGCTTAGTCCGATTTTTCTAGGCTATAAAATCATCCAGTCTTGTTTAACATGTATTGATGGATTGTATTTGATGGACAGTCCTTGGTTGTGGACCATATTGTGTCAGAAATACTAGAAATTATGAGGTTGTCATCTCCTGAACAGTGAGGAAACAAAATTTGTAGTACAGATGGTGAAAAAGCATGAAACGATCGCTGCAGTGTTGCTTTTCGGTTAGTGCTACATGATCACAATCTACTGATTCAACACGGAGTGTGCGCTCATGCAAACTACTCGCGCATTTTTTAAAGGTCAAAGGTCATCATTCTGTCCTGCGTGCATCGGTGTACATGTGCATGATAATCCGGTGTAACGGACTGCATGTGTTGTGTCACGTTGCATCTTTCTTTAACATTCTGTAATAGACCAACAGCTTGAATTTGAAGTTTTCTGGTCAGAAAATTGTGAAAGAATTGATCAAAGTCATGTCCGGGTCAGGATTTAAGAAGAAAATGGCCGCCAGAGTGACCATGTCCTGTTTCATCCTGTCATTTGTCCTCTGTAGTCTGGTGTTACTTAGCTGTGGTCAGTTAATGTGTGATTTGTGTTTAATCTATTTTGGGTTTGTAGATGTATGGCTGTAAAAATGGTGTGTGTGTGCGTGTGTGTGTGTTTGCTTATGGTTAATTCATGTATTAATGTCGACAAATCATTGAGCCCAGCTGCCGTGAATAGGCTTGTCTCTTTTCCAACTGTTCTCTATCTCTCTCTCTTTTTTCTCTCTCTCTCTCTCTCTCTCTCTCTCTCTCTCTCTCTCTCTCTCTCTCTCTCTCTCACACACACACACACACACACACACGCTTCATGTCTCTGTATCCCTCTCCAGATTGCTGGAGAAGGTCAATTGCCAGTTTGCCTCCGCCAACATCTTTATCAAAACCAATATTAATTTTTTGCTAATTAGGACCTGCGAGCTAATGAGCGTCACAGATAATTAGTTCATTTATAATCCATAAAACAACCGCGGCTTGTTAGCGGATCAGAAACCCGCGACCGAAACTCTGAGCAAGCGCCGAGCACTGAGAAGTGAGACAGAGGTGTTGAACTCGGAAGCTAACTGTCTTAGATTTATATGTCACGTCTTATATTTTAACTATATCCATGTTTATTTTTGATTTTTTATTTTTCTAGGGCAATTTTAATCAATTTTTAAAAAAACAAAAACAGATTTAACCCATTGTACCTGTACACTAGTGTTCCAGTCTGCCCAAAAAATAGAAACCGGCTTATGGGACACTTTTACAATGAGTATAAATGAAATATGATTTCAGTGTGAAACATATGTTTTCCCCTCTGTTGAATATCCTTACAAAGAATTTTACTGGATGAAGATGAAAAATGAGTTTGATATCATCATTTACTTCGAAGATGTGAACTGTTTTGGGGATTTTTTTGGAACTTTTCGATGGATATATTGCCCCTAGTAGGCTAGGGAAAAACAGAAACACTTCTAAAATAATACAAATTCTTAATCTTGCGTATCTACTTTCATAGGAGCTTCATATTAACCACCACTATGGAGTGAGACATGACAAAGACACTCAATGCTGAACACGGACACAACAAAAACAGGACGTTTTTTGCCCTCAGGTCATTCATATAAATTAGGCCAAGGGTAAACATCCCAGATTTCCAGAATAAACCTTTCACAGATTTTTCTGTTATATTTCCTGGCATATTTGTGTACACACACACATACATTTCAACGAGGCTCCAGGTTTTATTATGCTCTATTACAACTGAATCATCATTAGTGATACTAAATACATCAGGAGAATTAATAAAGGGAAGATAAAGGAATTTTCTAGCAAAGATTTCATCCTCGCACAAGTTCAACCCCTGCGCCGGGGATGTTTCAGGCTGCACTCGGATCTTAATGAGACACCAAATTAGTACTGTAAATGCAGTTACACTCGGAGCGTAAAGCAGTTAAGTGTTGAGATAAAAGTCTCATAAAACCCTGTTTACATGCATATTAGCCAGATGCTGTAAATGTATTCGTCTCGACAAGTCACATCCAACAAGCAAAATCTGTCCTTAATCATCGCACCTTCCTCAGGGCTCAAGGTAGGAAAACCTGTTTTCTATAGAAAAAAAGGGGAAATGAGAAACATCACAGATCAAGTGTTGAGAGGTGACGTGTGTTCAAGATGGAAATCTGAGATGTGTGGGAATTGCGCGTGTAAATGTATGTAAAAAAAAATAAAAAATGAAATCCGGATAAAAGATGCAAGAAAGGACTGGGTGTAACTGTGTGTTTAAAGAAGACAAAATTACGAAGATTTTAATTAAATAAACATCATCCATTTCTGAATTGTGACAGAGACTGTGAGCCAGGCCTTCTTGTCCAATATCAGTGCCTGACCTCACAAATGTGCTTCTAGAGGAATGCTCAAAAATTCCCATAAACACACTCCTAAACCTTGTGGAAAGCCTTCCCAGAAGAGTTGAAACTGTTATAGCTGAAAAGGTGGGACAACTCCATATTACATTAAAGGAAGATGTTCCAGAACTTTTGGCAACATAATGTATATAGCTAACCTGCTTCTGTACTGATCTGTTTAAATGTAAATAAATTCACAGGAAGTGAAGCAAAGCTAATACAGTTATAGGTAGTGTATACATTTACACACAAAGTCATGTATGCACTTAGGTTCATGATTCAGCAATGGGATCAATGTGACAGAAATCATCCTGGGTTTTATCATGAAGGAAATGACATCTGGTGATAACAGCTTAATTGATTTTGGAGGAACAATCAATCAATCAGTCAATCAACCAATCAATCAATCAATCACTCAGTCAGTTAGTCAGTCAATCAGTCAGTCAGTCAATCGATCAGTCAGTCAATCGGTCAGTCAGTCAGTCAATCAGTCAGTCAGTCAATCGATCAGTCAGTCAATCGGTCAGTTAATCGGTCAGTCAGTCAGTCAGTCAGTCAATCGATCAGTCAGTCAATCGATCAGTCAGTCAATCAGTCAGTCAATTAGTCAGTCAGTCAGTCAATCGGTCAGTCAATCGATCAATTAGTCAGTCAGTCAGTCAATTAGTCAGTCAGTCAGTCAATTAGTCAGTCAGTCAGTCAGTCAATTATTCAGTCAGTTAGTCAATTGGTCAGTCAATTAGTCAGTCAGTCAGCCAGTCAATTGGTCAGTCAGTCAATTGGTCAGTCAGTCAGTCAATTGGTCAGTCAATCAGTCAGTCAGTCAGCCAGTCAATTGGTCAGTCAGTCAATTGGTCAGTCAGTCAGTCAATTGGTCAGTCAATCAGTCAGTCAATCAGTCAGTCAATCAATCTTTTCGACAGTATATTTTCCATGTAAAAAACAAAGCATGAAATGTTGTACCAGCATTTTTGTTTTTTATTGTTAATTGTATATAAGACCCTGGTCACCTCCTTCTCTGTTGGCCCCGCCCACTTTTCCACATCTTTCCAGTGCTAACCTTGACGTTTAACCAAAACTGCGAATCAAATAAACCAGCTTTTCAAACTGCATGAGACTGTAAATGTCTAAAACACAGTACAGTTTTGTAGTTTCTAATAAATTAATTAATTTATTTATCAATTCCTTCTTGTTGTGGAGTACTTCTGGCTGGAGAGAGAGAGAGAGAGAGAGAGAAAGACTACTAGACTGTCTCTGATCTACAAGGATCTCGAATCTCCTCAGCGCCGTTGATCAGAATGACTGCAGTGTAGCATAAGCGCATGAACCGATAACACCACCTGAGAAAGGTGTGAGGGCTGTGTGATGAAATTAGAGCCTGTATTTGATGTAATAATACGTTGCAGAGAGACACAGGCTCGGTGAGATGCAGAGATTGGCAGGACAGGAGAGAAAGAGTTAGACTGAGTAGCAGATGGAGGGACGGGACGCTTCGGGAGGCAGCATTTTGAGCAGTGAGGCATCTGTTTATGGAGGAATATAAAGGCCAGCTGTCCGTTTTTGGATAAGAGTGGAAATGATGGCTTTGGATGAGACGAATGTAATTACATTAAAACTATGGACAGGTTGAGTTTAGGCATTATTATTATTATTATTATTATTATTATTATTATTATTATTATTATTATTAATATTAATAGTAGTAGTAGTATTAATAGTGAAAGTGTCCACAGTATAAAACAAACCAGGTGGCAATTTTCCAGGATCCACAGCAAACAAAATGTCAGGAATTTCAACAGATCCTTTCATTTCATCAGCTGATGAATATTCAGGTGTGAAATGTGACCTTAACAAAAGTTCACCTGGAATAATTCATTCAAAAAAATCGCTTTTCATCACCATTTATCCATTTTAATATGTCACAGTTTTGCAGTATTTTTATGTTATTTCTTTATGTTTAATTTAATTAACAGCATCTATGTTTATGTTAGAAACTTTGGGCCTGTGCTTGGTTTCAGGGTCACTGGCATATTATTGATCAGGTTTTGACAAAGAAAATTGAAATTTATTGTGACAAATTTCCAGTATGAATCGATGTGTCAATCACGGGAATTTGACTGGGTCAGGAAAAGAGTGCATATCAAAACCAACATGGGTTCAGATCTCAAAAACTAACCTGTAGTCAAACCTGAGGGACGGAGAAGGAAAGGAAGGAAAAGGATGAAAGTTTAGTCCTGGATATGAAGCCATAACTATTTAATCATGTTCATCCAGCCAGGAACTTCAGAGGTTGTTTATAATCAGGGGGATAAAATCACTTTATTTTACAGAAAGGATAATTTTTAATCTAAACAAAGACAAGACTGGTTTTTAAATCTGATGAGGATCAGAAGGAACCCAAATCTGTTGTGGTTATGTTCTTATTCAGGGTTAGAGTTTTTATGCATAAATGATGGGCTTCATTTTGTAGGACAGACTTTATAGGCCTGGGTTAACTTTGTGGGCTTTAAGTTCCTGGGATAAATTTCCTGAATTTAAGCTCTTAGGCTAGAGTTTCTGGGCTAAACCTTTCTTCCTAAGGTTAAACCTGTGGTTAGAGTTCCTATGCTGTAGTTTTCTCAATTGGGTTAAAATCCTTGGCCATTTTTTTGCTCTTAAGTTCCTCAGCTGAAGTTTTTTGGACTTAAGCTCCTGGCATAAAGTTTGCAGGTTCAAGTTTCTTGGCCTCAAATCCCTTAGCTCAGTGAAAAGCAGAATGGAAAGTACATTCGTCTCTGTCTTTCTTTCCCGCTTTCCATCGCTGTGTCACACTCAGCCCACTCAGAGAGCAAAGCCCTGTCTCGCTTTTTTCGGGAAATGTCACACACCTGAACTTTACTGAACGAACATGTCTCTGAACGGTGACTTCTGCAGTGCTGCTGACACAGCCTCTCACTCAGAGGATGGCAGCCATGACGCTGGCTTTAGAAAGGTCTCGTCGTCGTGATGGAGGGATGACAGAATGGAGGAGAGTATTGAGTGAACGAGAGGCGTGAAATGGGCTCCTCTGTGAGTGAAAGCTTAGCGTGAATGCAGAGGTGCTATTACCTGCCCTTTGATTTAGCAGAGCCCCAAGAGACGACTGCTGTAGGGGTGTGTGTGTGAGTGTGTATGCGTCTGTGTGTGTGTGTGTCTGCGCATGTGGAGTGATTATGTTTATGCCTGTAAGATAGCTGGAGAGTATATTTGCAGCTGTATGTCAGATAGAGATGTCAAGGAAAAGATATGAAATGAGACAAAGGAAAGCAGACAGACAAAGAGACAGACAGACACACAGACAGACAGAGGTTTGAATGGATGAGTAGACACTGAGGCAGATATTTGGAAAGGCAGAAACAGAGAAGCAGACTTGGAGGCAGAGAGGATTTAAGGTGGAAGTGCTAATAGGTACACAAAATGTTAGCCAGATCACAAAAAAGCCAGATTTTAGGTGGCAAATTAGATGGGTAGACAGAGAATATAACAGATAGACAGACAAAAAAAACAGGTAGACAGACAAAAAAACAGGTAGATAGACAAAAACAACAGGTAGACAGACAAAATAATGGGTAGATAGACAAAAACAAGGAAATAGACAAAAATCATGTAGACAGACAGAAAACAAGGAAATGGACACAAAACAGGACAAAAACAGGTAGACTGACAAAAAACAGGTATGCAGACCAAAACAAACAATAGATAGACAGACAAAATAACAAGTAGACAGTCAATATAACAGGTAGACAGACAGAAAAACAAGGAAATAGACAAAAATCAGGTAGACAGACAAAAAACATGTAGACAGACAAAAAGGTAGACAGACAAAATAACAGGTACGCAGACAAAATAACAGGTAGACAGACAAAAAGGTAGGTAGACAGACAAAAAGGTAGATAGACAAAAAACAGGTAGACTGACAAAACAAACAAGTAGACAGATAAACAACTAGGTGGGCAGACAAAAAACAGGTAGACAGACAAAAAACAGGTACGCAGACAAAATAACAGGTAGACAGACAAAAAGGTAGACAGACAAAAAAAGACAAAAACAGACAAAAAACAGGTAGACAGACAAAAAACAGGTAGACAGACAAAAAGGTAGACAGACAAAAAAACAGGTAGACAGACAAAAAAACAGGTAGACAGACAAAAAACAGGTAGACAGACAAAAAAAGGTAGACAGATAAAAAACAGGTAGACTGACAAAACAAACCAGTAGACAGGCAAAAAAATAGGTAGACAGACAAAAAAACAGGTAGACAGACAAAAACAGGTAGACAGACAAAAACAGGTAGACAGACAAAAAAACAGGTAGACAGACAAAAACAGGTAGACAGACAAAAAAACAGGTAGACAGACAAAAACAGGTAGACAGACAAAAAAACAGGTAGACAGACAAAAACAGGTAGACAGACAAAAAACAGGTAGACAGACAAATACAGGTAGACAGATAAAAAACAGGTAGACTGACAAAACAAACAAGTAGACAGGCAAAAAAAAATAGGTAGACAGACAAAAAACAGGTAGACAGACAAAAACAGGAAGACAGACAAAAAAACAGGTAGACAGACAAAAACAGGTAGACAGACAAAAAAACAGGTAGACAGACAAAAACAGGTAGACAGACAAAAACAGGTAGACAGACAAAAAAACAGGTAGACAGACAAAAAAACAGGTAGACTGACAAAAACAGGTAGACTGACAAAAAAACAGGTAGACAGACAAAAACAGGTAGACAGACAAAAAACAGGTAGACAGACAAAAAACAGGTAGACAGACAAAAACAGGTAGACAGACAAAAACAGGTAGACAGACAAAAAAACAGGTAGACAGACAAAAACAGGTAGACAGACAAAAACAGGTAGACAGACAAAAAAACAGGTAGACTGACAAAAACAGGTAGACAGACAAAAAAACAGGTAGACTGACAAAAACAGGTAGACAGACAAAAACAGGAAGACAGACAAAAAAACAGGTAGACAGACAAAAACAGGTAGACAGACAAAAAAACAGGTAGACAGACAAAAAAACAGGTAGACTGACAAAAACAGGTAGACAGACAAAAAAACAGGTAGACAGACAAAAAACAGGTAGACAGACAAAAACAGGAAGACAGACAAAAAAACAGGTAGACAGACAAAAACAGGTAGACAGACAAAAAAACAGGTAGACAGACAAAAAAACAGGTAGACAGACAAAAAAACAGGTAGACAGACAAAAACAGGTAGACAGACAAAAAAACAGGTAGACAGACAAAAAAACAGGTAGACAGACAAAAACAGGTAGACAGACAAAAACAGGTAGACAGACAAAAACAGGTAGACAGACAAAAAAACAGGTAGACAGACAAAAAAACAGGTAGACAGACAAAAACAGGTAGACAGACAAAAACAGGTAGACAGACAAAAAAACAGGTAGACAGACAAAAACAGGTAGACAGACAAAAAAACAGGTAGACAGACAAAAACAGGTAGACAGACAAAAAAACAGGTAGACTGACAAAAACAGGTAGACAGACAAAAAAACAGGTAGACTGACAAAAACAGGTAGACAGACAAAAAACAGGTAGACAGACAAAAACAGGTAGACAGATAAAAAACAGGTAGACTGACAAAACAAACAAGTAGACAGGCAAAAAAAATAGGTAGACAGACAAAAAACAGCCAAAACAAACAGGTGGACAGACAAAAAAACAGGTAGACAGACAAAAAAAGACAAAAACAGACAAATAAACAGGTAGACTGACAAAAAACAGGTAGACAGACAAAAAAACAGGTAGACAGACAAAAACAGATAGACAGACAAAAACCAGGTAGACAGACCAAAAAAAACAGGTAGACAGACAAACCAGCAGGTAGACAGACAAAATATAGGCAGACAGGTAGACAGACAAAAAACAGGCAGACAGACAAAAACAGACAAAAAGCAGGTAGACAGACAAAACAAACAGATAGACAGACAAAAAACAGACAGAAAGGTAGACAGTGGGAGTGTTGTCCAGGGGCCATAACCATCACTGACTCTTTTAAAAGACAGATTTTGTCAGTTGAATCAGCAAACAGCTTTTTCAGAGTCCTGACTTCCAGTATTATTTGTTTTAAATCTACTTTAAGTCACATATCATCATTAAATATTTAGCCATATGGGATAATATTGAATGTTTATTATTTAATCGCTTGCTTTTTTCTTTCAATGTAGTACGTGCAGCCCGCGATGCACGCATGTCCTCGGCTAGACCTCTCTGTGTGTGGAGAAAAATCCCCAGATAAAGAGAAAAACAGCAAAGCAAACAAACATCAAAGAGGCAGAAATGTGGGAAGGCAGGCGAGCGGGCAGACAGCAAAGAGCGGGCAAAAAGGTATTATAGAGAGAAGGTGAGAGGCAGGTAGATACATGGAGGCAAATAGACAGGCATAAAGAATAAAGAGAAAGGAGAGACAGATCAACAAGCAGATAGACAGGAAGTCAGAAAAGTGCACAGGTAGGTAGATGAAGAAAGACAGACAAAGAGATGGATATTTAAACATAAAGGTAGAGAGAAAAACGGAGAGATAGTGAGGAGGACAGACAGAGAGACGAAAAGACAGAGAAACAGATCAGGAGTGACGCGGCAGCAGATAGAAAGTGAAGAAGACGCAGACAATGAGGTTGACAGGAAGGTAGATAGACGGGTTCTGAAGCCTGTTGTAGGGCAAGCGATTAGTGTGTGTGTGTGTGTGTGTGTGTGTGTGATGAGTAGAATCACCCAAATGGGCTTTTTAAATGTCTCCTTACACTGACAGGTAAATTAGGCCTGTGTAAGTGGTGTGTGTGTGTGAGTGTGTGTGTGTGTGTGTGGGTGTGGGTGCATGTGTGTGTGTGTACACACATATGAATGTGTAATTACTCTCACATCAGACAGGTTCAGAATAGAAACTGCACTGTCACATGCACTGCTGTCCTTCTGTAACCTACAACCATGAGCAAAAAGTGATGGCTGCTTTGTGCACTATGTTTCCCCTACCTAGTGCACTAGGTTTGGGTTTTTGGGACATGCCCTGGAGTGTGTGACATCACACTCTGCCTGTATAGGTTTAGTTATGGTTGGTATGATGTAAAAGCTTTGAGTAGACCAGATCAACTTTGGTCTGTGTGTGTGTGTGTGTGAGAGTGACTTTTGTGAATGAGGGTAGCTGTACCCACGCTCTACCTCCCCCCCCCTCTCTCTCTCCCCCTCTGTCTTTCTCCCTTTCACTATGTTTTGTTCTAAGGCACAATGTTGGGAGAGGGTTTTGCGCCTTTGAAGCGTGACAGATTTAACCATAAATCTGCAGGATTAGTACACACTGGCCCAAGGACTGTGTGTGTGTGTGTGTGTGTGTGTATGTGTGTGAGGTGGTGAAACATGCGATTTCACTTAGACCTTAGAACTCCATCAGTCTCCTGCCTTTCCATCAACACTGATATTAATGTACTTACTGGAGAGAGAGGGAGAGAGAGAGATAGAGAGAGAGAGTCACTGAAGTTTAAACGAGGGAAAATGGAAGAAAGAAGGAAAGAAAGAAGCGAGACTTGCTATACATTCATTCTATTTTTATTTCATTATTAGACATGGAGGTCACTTTGACCCAGGTCATGTCTCTAGATTTTATATATCATTTCCTTTTGTGGTCAAAATTCACCTTCTCTCATTACCCTGTTGCCATGCTAGTTAATTTAGTTGTTGCTTGTTACTTTGCTAATTTTAAACTTCTGTGTGTTTCTCAGTGTATTGTACGTGTCTTGAGAGGTTTGTTCGCCAGAATGTGCCAAATATCTTCAACTGCTTACTTAGGAACTATTCAGGATTTATTTACTGAGTGTAATCACTGATGCCGAGCTTTACATGCTGTGACGGGACGAGTGCGAAAGATCTGGAGCCTTCTTCATTCTGATTGTTATGGAAGAAGGTCAGTCTTTTTAACTTCACATAATTCCTCTCTCTCACGAATTATTTTTATACAGCTGAATTAGTCCATCGACTTTCTCCCAAGTATTCAATATGTTTCTGTTATAAGCTGTTTTTAATTGCAACCTGGCTTAAACGAGAAATCAGTGTTGGAGTAGCTAAACACAGAAGGCGAATCCACATGCACTGCTCTGTAGATGAGTTAAGAACAGCTGATTTGGGAAGAACCGAGAGCAGAACAGAACAAAACCGGAAATAGAAACAGAACCAGGGACAAAACATGACAAGAACAAGAACCCAGAGAAGAAACAGAGCATGAACTGAACAGAACCAGAATAAGAACAGACAAGAAACAGAATAGGAATGGGAAATGAAGATCAAGAATAAGAACAGAACTAGAACCAAACCTGAAGCAAAACACAACATGAACAGAGCAGAAACATGACAAGAATAAGGGCAGAAAAGAACTATAGAGCAGAACAGACTTGTCGGTGGTAATGTGGTGGTTACACTGAAAGAAAAACTGAGAAAAAGGAAATAAAAACACGATTTTAGTGTCGCTGTCACTCTGCTTGCAGACGGCGCTCATTATTTACACTCAGGATGACATCATTGTGCTGATCTATTCAGAAAATACACACAAAAACATTTCCAAAATGATTTAACAGACCACAGGCAAATGAGGAGGGCAGATGTGTGTGTCTCTGTGTGTGTGTTATCTATGATGAGGTGGATGTCAGATGGTGTACATCGGCAAATTAGCCTTGGAGTGTATCCAGTGTGTGAAAATGTTTACACATTTGTGGATGGGAATGAAATGTATATGCGTATTATTGTGTGTGTGTGTGCGTGTACGTGTGTGTGTGCGTGTGTGTGTGTGTAAGTGTGAAAGAGAGGTTAAATGAAGCAGCTGCAGGGGGCGAATCAGACCGGATTATGTTTACTCCTGGAGGGTTTATCAAAAATCATTCCAGGTCAAATTATGCACAGAAAATTTCCACACACACACACACACACACGCACACACACACACACCACAAACGACTCGTGTGTATCAACTCTAAAAGGCACATTCAGGCTAAAAGAGCTGTCTGTAAAGAAAAAAGGAAAATTGTCCCGAATGAATCGTTCACACCGCTGATTTCTGTGCCAGGGTCAAAGACCTATTAAGCCTCAACCCCCACCCCCCTCGATCCCTACCGGATGGTATTTGCCTCATCCATTAAGATATTAGCGAGCGCACCATTATGAACGTTGGGAGGGGTTAACCTTTCTCAACAGCTTGAGAACAAATTAGGACCGGAACGCTCGGCTGCTCCCTGCTCATTAGCCGAAAGGAAACACGGACGTTAAGGCATTACGTTAGCATGCATGAAGAACTGCTTTCTACAGAGATTATGACACCGAGCCAATTAGGAGTCGGCTTGATTTAGGGTTCAGGCCTATTAATGAAACACTTGCTATTAACACAATGGCTGATGGATCTCAGACTATAAAACATGGATCAAAACAGTCTTATTATGTATAAATTATTTCGATTAGCCAATTAAAAAAAAAATCCATTACTGATGCTGACTGTTTTTTTTCTTTTAACACCTGACTTTTTAAAATAACTAGTCGTGAAAATACTGAATCCGATCCGAATACCTACCTTTAGCATTTTCATTATGTGTGTATCATAGACTCCTTATGACTTTGCGTCTGTCATTTTGCTAATAATATTATTAAAAAGATGTTTTATTTATACAGCTAACATGAGGTAGTTATGAAAAGTTATGCTTCATACACTTCCTAGACTAAGCAGACATACGAATGATGGATCTGTCGGCGAATAAATGGTTTCTGGCGAGTCAGGTCTCACGTTGTTGAAGGAGTCGCATCATCACTCACACCCTCATGCGTCTCTGAAGGATGTAGTAAGGTCACGGTGTTACATCCTGGTGTCCAGTATTTTATACGATGGCTAAAAGGATATAAAAACCCCCTCACTGTCACTGCTTCTGAACATACACGTGTCGTACCCCGGTGTCCATGTCAGTGTCTAATCTTCCTCTACTCTATCATGAAAGCTGACTCAGCGTCATGCCAAATCAGTTTACTGTCATGAAGTGACTCTGGAGATATGTGTTCAAATTTTGTCACAAACTAATGCTCTTGCGTTTTGGAATAAAACGTTCTAAATATAATCAGCATCTTTTCACAAATTAAATGCGTATCATTTTGACTGGTTGAAGACTTTTATTAAAAATACTGCTTGTTTCTATTAATATGACCGACACAGAAGCATCAGGCATGAAAAGTAATCAAAAAGACAAGAAAAAAAAATCTATCTATCTATCTATCTATCTATCTATCTATCTATCTATCTATCTATCTATCTATCTATCTATCTATCTATCTATCTACATCATATAGATACACTTTAACCTTTGAAAAAAAAATTCAGCAACTATATTTTTTGCCAAAATAAAATAAAATTAAATAAATCAGGAATTTCTTGTATTATATAGGCTTACATAGCAAAAAAATACTGTATTTGGATTTTTTTATTTTTAATTATTTTTATTGATTTTCAATAACATTTTTTCCCCTGACTTTTCTGCCCGAGGACTTATAAGTTATAAAAACAAAATCTTATTCAAGATTTATCCAGACTTGCCCTTTTTTTTCTATAATTCCTCAGACTCCTAGGATATCAGTGCGTACGCATTGAAGCTATGTGCTAGAGAATCGAGTGCAAAATGGTTTTAAATATTTTCCACAATGTTCTACGAGACTTTGAGCATGTGATAAGGAGGAGAAAGATGAGAAAGAATGAGAGAGAATCCTCGCTCTAGCTTTCTAGATTTTATTTATTAATGTAAAACCCAAAAATGGGGAGAACAAAATCATCAGATTATTTACTGATGTGGGTTAGATAGATCACTGTTGGAAAAGGCATAAAATGCTGTAGATGGCACACACACACATTAGCCTCCTCCTTATGCAGTGTCCCAGCTGTGTGTGGAGATGAGGAGGACATTAATAAAGTTTAGGTGTGTTGCCCCTGTCCTTTAGGGGCCCTGGAGGAGCTACTCTATTGATCTTCTCAGGGATGAACCCCTGCTGTGGGAAGATTTAAAAGCCCCACGGGCCTCGTCTTGTACAAACCCCGAGCTATTTTAAACATATGGCAGCCTCAGGCTCTGTACTTACACAGCCATCTTGATCACACACACACTTGGTAGGACCTGACACTCATTTATGTTTGGATTTTTTTAGTTAAATGATGCTCTCTGGTCTGCTGCTCCATATGTGCTGCTCTATAAGAGCTAGGCAACATATTCAAACAACATCAGTGTCAGTCATCGGTGTACAGCACGGTCAGTCTCAGGTGTACAGCACAAATGATTTAAAAAAGGGAAACAAGACGGTGCAAGAGTGATTAAACAGACTTACATTTTCCTTTAACACCATTTAATAGACACCATCGTACAGCAGTGCTTCATAGTCTCTATCAGTAACACATCCTCGTATACACTGATCAGGCATAACATTATGACCACTGCCAGGTGAAGTGAATAACACTGATGATCTCCTCATCATGTCATCTGTTAGTGGGTGGGATATATTAAGCAGCAAGATTTTGTCCTCAAAGTTGATGTGTTAGAAGCAGGAAAAATGGACAAGCGTAATTTGAGCGAGTTTGACGAAGGGACGAATTGTGATGGCTAGATGACTGGATCAGATTATCTCCAAAACTGCAGCTCTTGTGGAGTGTTCCTGGTCTGCAGTGGTCAGTATCTATTAAAAGTGGTCCAAGGAAGGAACAGTGGTGACCCGGCGACAGGGTCATGGGCGGCCAAGGCTCACTGATGCACGTGGGGAGTGAAGGCTGGCCCGTGTGATCCGATCCAACAGACGAGCTACTGTTGCTCAAATTTCTGAAGAAGTTAATGCTGGTTCTGATAAAAAGGTGTCAGAATACACAGTGCATGATGGGTCAGGGCTGTTTTGGCAGCAACCAACACAATATTAAGCAGGTGGTCATAATGTTATGGCCGGTCAGTGGACGTTTACGCTTTCAGGATTTCTCTTCATTAGTGGTGTTTTTCCTTAATGTCCAAGCCACAAAAACAGGCACTTGGCTTAAGGCCAAGGATAGAAAATGTGGACTGAAGAAGTAGATCAAGATTTTCCTGTGCTGTAAAATGAAATACAATGCAACATAATACAATTTGGATACAGAATAATAAAATGGGCTTCAGTTTCAGAATCTCACACTGAAGTTTAAGGCAAAAATTCATCCTGTGTGCATTCAGTTCTCATTATCGCTCTGACAATAATGAATGTTCTGAATATTGAACTTCTTCTTTGAAAATCTTCATTGCTTGCATGAAAGTAGAAGTTAAGTGTGCACCTTTAAGGATTTTAATTGAGACAAAACCAAAAAACAACCTCTTAAGATTATATCATCATTTGCAAATCCTTGTGAATCGAAATGCTGGTAAAAAAAAAACATGGGTGCGTTTTCTGAAGTCTAAAATTCTTCTCTGATATTAAATGGCCTTTGATATAACGGTTGACTCACAGTAGAGATGAAGAAAGCAAATGACAAGAGAAGTGGGAGATTGAGGCCATATATATATATCGAGTGAAGACAAATTCATATGATTTATTCTTTATTGCTCCATTATAGGGACACTCTTAAAATAATACGTTTAAAACAATAATAGCTGTAGCTTTTCACCTCACAGAAATGCTGACATCGACTCAGACCCCGCTTGTTTTACTGATTTTTTATTTTTTATTTTTTTTAGATACAAACATGGGTATTGATCTGAGCCTCAGTTATCCAGAAACAGCATTAACCGTTATATTATTTTGGAGAGGGATTTGTTTAATGGTGGTGATTATGCTGTCTGACTCATGATTGCTGTATTTAGCTGTTCCTTCACATTGTACAGGTAAGTGTGTTTTGTTTCGTTGTAGTGAGCAAACATTTGAGTCCACTACGAAAAACCTGTTACTTTGAAGCAGTTACTTACATCTGAATCTACTGTTATTTAAAAAAGATTTTTTGTAATTGAATCATTTTTAGCTGTTCAGGTAATCAGATATCGAATATCCTGTGATCCAGAGTCAGCGTCTTAAAGGAGAAGTTCACTTCCAGAACAAAAATCTACAAATAATTTCCTCACCCCCTTGTCATCTGAGATGTTCATGTCCTTCTTTCTTCAGTCGTAAAGAAATGATGTTTTTTGAGGAAAACATTTTCCCCATATAGTCGACTTCTATGGTGCCCCCGAGTTTGAACTTCCATAATGCAGTTTAAATGCAGCTTTATAGAGCTCTAAACAATCCCAGCCCAGGAAGAAGGCTCTTATCTAGCCAAACCATCGGTCATTTTCTTAGAAAAATAAAAAATGGTATACTTTCTAACCACAAAAGCTCGTCTAACACTAGTTCTGTGATGCACGTCCGTGACACTACGTACTACATAATCACGTCGGAGGATCGTAGGCGTAGCTACAGGCTCAGTGTTTACTAGTGTGGAGAAGGAGGAGCGCTCTGAAGTTGTTGCGTTTGGAATGACACAAAGACACATTTTTGTTAGTAAAGAGCGCTTGAATTCCTTGATCTTTGCACGTTCGCTGTGTAAACACTGAGTCTGTAGCTTCGCCTACGTCATGCGTGAACGAAACAAAGACATGAACATCTTGGATGACAAGGGGTTGAGTAAATTATCTGTAAATTTTTGTTCTGGAAATGAACTTCTCCTTTAAGCTCAAATCGATATTTATACAAGGGAAAGTTTAACGTGTTCAGACTCTGTGTTGTGTCCAAGCCAAGCAACACAGGTGCTTAAGCCGATTTTCTTGGATTCTCTTCCAAATGATTATATTCCAGGGAAAACATTACACAGCTATCATTTCCATGCTTAAGCATTCTCATAACCAAAACAACTTCAGGAGAAAGCGCATGATAAATCCTAATTGGCTTCCACAGTGCACTTCATGCATGTAGAGCAGAAAGGCATTTGGGATTTTCTCTCCAGGAAAACAATGGTCTAATCTAATCACTGTTACCATAGAAACAGCAAACATACAGACCGGCATTTATGGTAGTGTTTAAGAAAATATGCCTACAACCCAACCAAAATCTGGAAACCGAAAGAGTATTTTTTTCCCCACTATTTTTTATCGTATTACAGGAAACGACTTTAGAGCCAACTTTAAAGGTCCGGCAGGATCTCGGACTGAACGAGCTTTTAGATTTTAACGAGTTCTCATCGACTTGCCCTGTAAATTTCCCCTCAGGGAATCCGCTTATTAGGATGTTATCGGCTGTTCTAATAAAGTTAGCTTAAGTAAGACTTCTCAGAGGAATTCTTCAAGCACTGAGAGTATCGAAGTCGAATACCAGGAAGTAGCAGAACTACACCAGTCACCGTGTTAGTTAAACAGTAATTAATAGTTAAGCCACTGTGATTAAATGATTTACCTTTTAAGAACCCGGCTAACAAAGTGCAAGCGAATCCTTGTATAATTATAAGCGAGCACATTACAATGCCAGACACCTTGAATTGATCAGTTGATGTAAGATGCTGGCAAAAAAAACATATAGAAAATCCTGGATTATCAAACACAAGTGGCTAAGAAATCGCCAAGACTTTGTGTGGCGTCTTCGAATGAGGAAAGTGATCTGATCTAGTAAGTGCCTTAATAAATATTCTGGTGCTGGGGTCCTCTAGTGGTGCATAGTGGGATTGTCCTGGGGTACACTGTGATGTTGATATGTGACAACAAGCTAGCTAAAACAAAATTTGGCTTGTATTTAAAAAAAAAAAAAGCTGCAAGATACAGTTGTCTTCTAGCTCCTGCTTCCTGGTATGTACTTCCCGGTTAACAAGGTCAGACTGAAAACAGAGCTTGCTGTGTTGAGACAACACTGTGAAGCAACAACCAGAGAGAGAGAGAGAGAGAGAGAGAGAAGGAGGAGTAAAAGAAAGAGAGGGAAGGATAGAGATAGATGAGTCCTACAGCACATTGCTCTTGTCTGTGGCTCTCTGCTCTGGAGGCTGTTAATGTGCAGTGTATCATTCATAAGCTTAATACCGGCATCACTTTTGCCTAAATGGCATCATTTGTCAGTCGGAGCAGGAGGCCTGGGAGAGGAACAGAGGACACGGCTGGCTGCTGATAACCACAGAGAATGAGGGGGAAAAAAAACACACACACACACACACACACACACACACACGTAAACCTGATCCCACACACACTCTCTCCATAGAGAGTGTAAAAAGCAAAGGCATCAAATGGAAGCCTGTGGTCACTCATCCCAACTGTTTATTTATTTTAAAAAAATTGCTGTGAGCAATTTAGCAATTAAAATTGCTATCAATAAAAATTAAATAGCAAGGTTTTTTTCCCCTTCCGTTCTCTTTTTTCTATTGGCTCTTGCTTCTGACATCATGAGCATGAATAAAGTAAATTATATAAAGATTTTATAATTTTGTGAGCTTGAGCTAAACTGAAAGTAGCTTAAAGGTGGTGGTAGCTCAAGTGGTTAATGCAATGCTTTGGGTTGTTGATTGGAAGATTAGGGTTGAAGCCCCAAGCTGTTACTGTTGGGCCCTTGAGAAATGCCCTCAACCCACCCCCCACACCCTTCCCCAGATCCAGGGGCCCTGCATCATAGCTGACCATGTGTCAGAACCCAACCCTCCTAGAATAGGACTGTGCAGTAATGTATATGTGACAAATAAAAGCTTAACTTAAATACAGCAAGAGAACCACAGCTAGGAAGCTACAGGAACCACATCTAGGGAATCACAAGGACACAGCCAGAGGAGTTTCTAATAGTTATGGTTCCTCTGGTTCCCTGGATCTTTGAGTTTCTAGGAATCCCTAGATCATTTGGTTCCCACCAGTCCTTCTCAAGCTACAGTT
>NC_080712.1:30575145-30592645 GCF_019097595.1 Hemibagrus wyckioides | reverse complement strand
TTCTCCTATTTACTGCACCAGCGTGCTTAATGATCCGGTCAAGCACTATGTAGCGTTTTACTTTTTTAGGTACAGATGGAGTTTGAATGTTTGGGACACATTTATAGATTTCTTGTGGAAAGCTCAAGGCCATGCTCTCAGACATTGATTGCATTTGTTGTCCTGTGTGAGACTTCATTCTGGTGCCATTTGTAGCCCTGGGATTAATGGAGCTTCATCCACCTGAGAGCATCTCGTGCTATCTTACCTGCAGCTTAACAAAATGCCAGTGGCTGGTTTCTAGCTGTCTTCTGAAATGTGTTTTCTTCACTAAAAATTCCTCAGACTGTCCTCTTGAGTGAAGCAATCGCTGCAAATAAGCCCGGTAACAGCAAGTGGAGTGTTTTATTGCTCTTAGTAAAAACACTTGCCACTCGAACATCCTCACTTGACTAGTGTTAGGGGAAGGAATAAAAAATAAAACCCCACCCCCCTTTTGCTGATTATTTGAGAGATTGAGACATCAAGTTGTCTTACCATTTTGGCATTTCTGTCAGATCTACACATTTTGGCTGAGGTTTTTTTTGGAGAAAAAGCAGCAGTAGTGTGCTAGAATGTTCCATATAGGTGAATTATCAGATTCTGGTCCTGCATCCAGTCTCAAGAGAGACAGAAGAAATATGCGTTTATGTATTGTGCTATTGGAGAAAAATAATATTTAAAAATAAATATAAATAAATAAATAAATAAATTCTTAAAAATCTTAAAAATTTGAAGCCTTAAAATATTATATTATATTATATTATATTATATTATATTATATTATATTATATTATATTATATTATATTATAGCTTCAGAGAGGGCCTTTTGTATTATAAGTCTCTGCTAGTCTATGTTAAAGAAACATTATACCTCTTAAAGACAATCTTATAAAATAAATGGCCTACAAATGCTCTGCTCTTATGCCTTTGACTCTGTCTCAGTTGCTTCATCTGTTTGTTTGTTTGTTTGCTGCTTAATTTCTCCATTCATTTGTTGGTTTTTAGTTTTAGTTTACTGGTTATGGTTGATGTAGAAGAGGAAGATGATCCCAGGGTCCATAGGCACTAGGCAGGGATACACCAATGCTAGTTCTTTGCAGGACACCAGCATAGAGCTAAACTTTGTGCTTAAATATTATGTCAAATGAGTACATAAGAATAGAGGAACTAATAAGAATGCAAACGATGAAACATCCAAAAAAAAAAGTTCTTCATTTCTTTGCATCACCGATCTCTTTATTATTTTTCCCCCCGCCTTTGTCAGAGATTTTTCTCAGGATTGGGTATCTTAGTGGTCATGTCTGAGTGAAACTCCCTGCTGAGAGTTCTTCATCTCCTTTCCACTGTTTGTCTGTCTTCTCCCCTCACTTGTCGCCTTTTCTGTCTCCTTTCCTCCTGTAGTATCTCTCTCTCTCTCTCTCTCTCTCTCTCTCCTTCATCTAATCCTTGATATGAGTTAAGCAGAGAACTTCAAACAGGGTGTGAAGTGTCTCTCCCTCTCTGTATCACACTCACTCACTCTATTTGGCATTCACACACACACACACACACACACACACACACACAGGCACACACAAATCTTCAAAGCTTCAGGCATTTTTTTCTTTTGTCACAATGAGTAAATAAAGAGGACAGAGAGAAGGAGAGAGATGTATTTATCTCAATCTTCGTTCTCTGACGTTCTCGTGATAGAAGATGATGGAGGAGGTTTGGAGGTTTGGTGTTACTCCCTCAATACCCAGCACTCAGTATGCAAACCATTCATCTGTTCTTCTAATCGATGATTATAAACTAAGCACACCAATATATCCTTAAGATTACGTGTAAAAAATTCGTCCCTTTCTTTAACATAGACATAGAAATACAAAAGGCTCTCTCTGAAGCTATATAATATAATATAATATAATATAATATAATATAATATAATATAATATAATATAATATAATATAATATAATATAATATAATAAATATAATATAATATAATATAATATAATAAATATAATAAGGCTTCAAATTTTGAAGATTTTTAAGAATTTATTTGTTTAAATGTTTTCTCCATTAGCACACATCCTCTTATTCCTTACATTCCATGCTTACAAAATTTTAGCAAATTATGAAAATGTATTTATTTATTTATTTATTTATTCTTAAATATTTCTTACATGCCATGTTTACCAAATGTTAGCAAATTATGAAAAATTATCATTATAACTGATAAAGCAATATCAGTATAAAACTCAAATCATTCAAGATTATAATTTTATCACCCTCCACACTGGAAACCAGTTATGTCTCCTCCTCTAATTTTATCAGCATTAAAGACGAGCTTCTCATACTAATTATTTGTGCTCCATATAGTGATCTGGGTTTGTTCGTCTGGTGTATCAAAGTCGAGAGAAGAAGTCTGCTATCATTCCCTTCATGTTCTTCGAACACCTGTGTCCTAGTTTTGACTTCAGAAGTTTTCAGGGCTCAAGTCAGAAACCAGTCTCATTGTGGAAATGTAGAAAGCAGATGCTTTTCTTTTTATAATGCAGAAAAAAATACTCAAATTATCGCAGTATAGTTTGAAGCCAAGTGTTAAGTCTGACGACAGAAGATATCAGAAATCAGACAAATCTCGATGTCTAATGAGACGCTAATGTTCGCAAATCTTAATGACTTAACCCCAAATTGAAGGTGTATCACACAAAAATAATTCTGCAGAATATTTTTAATTATTCTAATAATCTGGCTAATCCTGAAGGATCAGAAATTACCTCCAGATTTTTTTCTGGTTTTTCTTTTGTTTGTTTGTTTGTTTGCTTGTTTGTTTGTCGTCTTCTCTCCCTCCGTCCCCACACCCCTGCTGCTCTCCACTTTCACTCTCCCTGCATTTTTATGGCCTCATTACCTCCGTCGACTTCCCCCTCGACCCCACACAGTCGGAAAGAACACATCACGACATCAATCCATCAACCGATCACTCAAACGATGAGCCGCACTCACTCTGTAGAAAACTGCACCAGGGGACAGAAGGAATAGTGGACAGTTTTGTGTGTCCAGTGAAAAAGTTGCATTTTGTGTGTGTATACTATACATCACGGTTGTGTTAGTGGATTGTGTTGATTGTTTTCCTTTAACACCATGTCCTGAAGTGTTGTAGAATTTCACACAAAACATGCTGAAACTGGAGACTTCTTATCATAATGACCTATAAACATCTCATAGAAAACTTTCCATTCGTTTCCGCTTAAAAAAAGTAGAATAAAAGTTAAAGATTTTCCTTTGTATTGATCCCCAATGAGCAAGCCAGAGGCGGCAGAAGCAAGGAAAAGCTCCCTGAGACATCATGAAAAAGAAATCTTGAGATTAACCTCATCCTCATCTGGGTGAAACACACAAAAAAAAAGAGTAATTATGACTGTATATAGTCAAGATTTTACCATATACAGATTTCACTTGACCTTATAAACAAATAAACATGTTACTATTGAAATATGACACTATGACATTAATATAATAACTCTAAGGCAGAGCTGCTGTTATAAAAAATTAATCTGACCAATCAGATTTAAGCCTTCAGTATCAGTATCGGTGAAAAACAACTGAAAGAGATAGAAGAAATAACACATAATAGTGCATAAAAGACAATGTAGATAGATAGATAGACAGACAGACAGACAGACAGATAGATAGACAGACAGACAGACAGACAGACAGACAGACAGACAGATAGATAGATAGATAGATAGATAGATAGATAGATAGATAGATAGATAGATAGATAGATAGATAGACAGATAGATAGGCAGATAGATAGATAGATTTGTGTGTGTGTGTGTGTGTGTGTGTATACATATATGTCTGAGTCAGTATAAACTTTTTAGTTAACTGGATACAACAACAGTGTGTGAGGAGACGCCTATTTCATTTGAATGAACTACTGTATTGTTATGATGGGATGAAGTAGAAGACGTGTTTCAGTCTCAGATAAGGATTTCACAAACAAAACATTCATATTCTTTATTTATCTGCTCAAAGTGTCTAAATTTTTGGACCCCGGTGCACGTCTGTGTCAATAGTGAGCATGGAGAGGATGGAAGTGCGGCGTATATTCGATCTTGTAATTGGTTGTTGCATGGTGAGTGAGGCAGGAATGCCATGTGTATGGTCCTGTAATTGCATGTTTAATTTGTGGGGGTCATAAAAATCTGGGAGGCATTTTACATTAGGGGAGCAGGTGGCTAGCATCCTGTCTGACAGCTAGAATGAGCCGGAGAAATTTATATCCCTCTCGCTTTCTTTCATTCTCATTGTGTGTGTGTGTGTGTGCGTGTGTGTGTGTGTGTGTGTGTGTAAGAAAGAGAGAGAGAGAGAGAGAGAGGGAGAGTTTCCTGATCAAAGAAAGGTCACTGTAGCGAGGAACAAACTGAACATGGTGTAATCGGAGGTGAGAAGATAAATTGTACATAGTAAATTGTCTGTATGTTTTTACAAGTGAATGGGGGAGTGTGATGAATGAAGCTCATTAGTCATTTGGAGAGTGTGTTAGAAAGAGGAAAATGGCCATGCTGCTACACACACACACACAGCGTATCGGTATTTGACTTACTCTTCATGCATTTGGACAAACAGGTGTGTGTGTGTGTTTCTAACCTTTCTTATCTCTGATAGACATTAATAGCAGCATAGTAGTGAATGTCGGGCTATTATTTCCATTATTTGCCTTCTGTGATTTAACTTCATTTTTCACTCTTTGAGTTTCTTAAAAAATTCTTGTTTCTATAGTAACACACAATGCACAAGCACTTGTATGTTGTACGCCGTAGAACAATACATGCAGTTGAGATTTTTTTTGTAAGGAGTCGGTGCCTTGTAACCACCTGAGTGGTAAAAACTCCAAGTTTCCCGACTCAAGAATGAAGGATTTCTGTTTAACGTGACAAGCTGCGTTTAACTTTACAAGAGAGAAGAAAGTGATGCTAGACAGGAAGCGACACTTTCCAGCTGCTTTAACATAAGCGATATCAGGAACTGTTTCACAGACGTTCCGCAAGACTAATTATAATTATAAATGAATAAAAATATGATGTCATTCTTTAAATAAGAAATAAAAGTTGCCTAATTGCTGTAGCTATTTTCACGTCACACCACATTGCCACAGCATGTCCTCCAAATGTTTCATTTCTTGCTTAATCAGCTCAAGAGCCACAGACACAATAAAGAAAGGCAGTTATATAAGGAGAAATTATTCTACTCCATCGAATTACATGTGGCAAGATTGATTTTTTAATCCAGTGGATACAAAACTCCTTCAGGCCTAGTGTTACTTGAAAGACAGATAATTTGCATGAACCAGGTTAACTAGATCAGATCCAAAAATCCCAAAACACTTCTCACACACACACTAATACGGCATAACATTATGACCACCTGCCTAATATTGATAGTGTTGGTCACCCATTTGCTGCCAGAACAGCCCTGACCCGTCATGCACTGTGTATTCTGACACCTTTCTATCAGAACCAGCATTAACTTCTTCAGCAGTTTGAGCAACAGTAGCTTGTCTGTTGGATCGGATCACACGGGCCAGCCTTCACTCCCCACGTGCATCACTGAGCCTTGGCCGTCCATGACCCTGTCTCCGGTTCACCACCGTTCCTTCCTTGGACCACTTTTAATAGATGCTGACCACTGCAGACCAGAAACACCCCACAAGAGCTGGAGATGCTCTGGTCCAGTCATCTAGCCATCACTATTGATCAAACTTGCTCAAATCCTTACATTTGCCCATTTTTCTTGCTTCTAACACATCAACTTTGAGGATAAAATGTTGACTTGTGTGACTAATATATCCCACCCACTAACAGATGCCATGATGAGGAGATCATCAGTCTTATTCATGTCACCTGGCACTGGTCATAATGTTATGCCTGATCAGGTGTATATAACATGAGCTCAGATTTTCACATTTAAACTAGATTACTAGTGTATATAATGTTAAGAAATTTTAACCTGGTATTTTTTTTACTCTATACTCTGTGGATAAATCTGTGTTAATTACCGTTGATTGACAAGCGCTCACATGAAACAAAGAAAATAATTAATTTGACATTATGGGAACAGTGTTTTTGTTGTTCAATATACTGTATAATCGGTATTTTGTTGCCCGTAGCAGTTATTTTGTATCCAGACATCAGTTTGGACATTGTGATGTCTGGGAGTCGAGGCTAATGGGGTGTGTTTGCACAACACAACGTCTCGGGTTTGTTTGGAGTCAGCTCGTTTGCTCTCCCTCCTGCCAGCCTTCTTCCAGTGTGTTTTAGCGGCCGTGACCTGAGCTTTTAAACAGCAAACGTCCGTGACATCATGCACTGCTTTCATTGTAGATACACACACACACACACACACACACACACAGCATATGTGAAAAGTTCTGATTTATTCTTCCGCTTTTTTTATTTATTTATTTATTTATTTTTACCGTTGTCTCATTTTCCTTTTCTCCTTTTCACAGTTATGGCATCCAGCTGTCTTTCCCTGTCTAATGATCTCCTACTGATTAAATGGCTCCAAAATAAATCTTTATTTTTTTTTCCCCCTCTCATTCCAATGAATTAAATATTCACACACTCACCATTTAATATCGGCGTTAGCCCTGCATGTGCCGTGTTATTCATCCGTTCGGTAGACGGCGTATTTGAATGGCAATCTCTGTCGGATAAGGCGGGAGAGGTGATAGAAATTTGATAAGGTGAAGCGAGTGCTTATTCAACTGCTATAATGCTCTATATAAATGGATTGAAAAGTATTGGCAAACAGAGAAGCAAGCAGGCCTTCAGAGATAGATAAGCCGAACTTTTGGCTTATCTGTTTACTTTTTCTCTTTAGCGTGTGTGTGTGTGTGTGTGTGTGTGTGTTTGGTGTGTACGTGATGACATATTTTCAGATGAAATCTGGAGTGTACATGGGTAGGGCTGTAGGGCATCGTGTGCAAGATATAGGTGTGCCATGTGAGGGCATAAGTTACTTGCAATAGTGTGCCAAGGGGACAGAAGGGTAGATAGCAGATAGGGTTTAGAGAATATGAGGACACTAGGTCACAGGGTGCAGTGTTTATGATGCATGGATTAGGATTCATGTCATGGGGTAAAGGAGTGTGATGCATGACATAAGGGTCAAATCACAGGGTTTAGGTCATAGAGTTTCATTTCATAGGGTTCAAACATAAGGATAAAGGGCAAAGGGTCACAGTGTATAAGGTTCTGGCCAGTGTGTTTCATGAAACACACTGGAGTATTGCATGAAAATCCTTGGAGAAAGCTCTTCACTGCTTATACCGTCCATTTTTTTTTTTTGGCTTATCAGTACTAGACATCTCTCTTCTTTCCTGTTTTTTTCCCCCATTTTTCGTAGTTTGTGAGGATCTGAATCTGTCCCCGTGGGTTCATGCTTAGATGGAGCAAAAAGTGTGTAGAGCGACTCTGATGTTTGATTTGTTGATTTGTTGCTTTGGCAGCCGGAGCAATCTGGATCAGGGTGAAGTCTCTCAAAATTCTCTGTAGTGCGATGTCTCCTCAGTCCTCTTGGAAAGAAGAAGAGTTTGATATGTTTTGACGTTGATATTATCTAGTAAAACTCAGATTTGTGTTACAAACGATCTTTAACTGTTGGTGTAAATGTAGATCATTTTAAATGCGAGGGCTGTTTGAATTGAAAAAGAAAAACGCAGAGTTTCTTTTCATGTATATTTAATCATAGCTGACAGCAATAAGCAGGATTACCGAGCTAATTGGTGTTAAGCGAGAAAATGTGTTCCATGTGGAGTGTGTGTGTGTGTGTGTGTGTGTAAAGACTCATTACCAGTATAAATGGATATTGAATGCCATGTCAGAGATGTAAAGTATTGTCAATCATGGTGTGTATGCATCACTGTGGTCTCCTAACAGTACATCTGAGTCTCCTAAATCATCCCCTTAACACTCAGCCCAACCCCCTGGTGATTTCTTTTCTCAGTATTGACTTTGTAGAGGCAGCTTATAAAACTGCTGTCAATTCTTAACTGGTCCGACTTGGTGTATTGTCAGGAGTTATTGGGACAGTTCCTTGCCAGACCACTAGGGGGTCCTGGCATGTGGTTTATTTATGTATCACTCTGTTATTCCCATGTGGGTGGTGCCATGCCCTTTCCTAATATGTTTCTCATCTGTTCCCTTGTTTTCCCTTGATGGTGCTGCTCTATATATGTCCATCTTGGTCAGGGTCAGTCATTATATTTATATATGTTGACGTAAAGTTGTGTGTGTTCCGTAAAGTCGGACGCTGTGTTTTACAGGTTTTTATGGCATTTTTTTTAGTTAAGTTTCCATGTCATAGTTAGGGTTTGTTTTAATGTTTTGTTAAATAAAAGCAGTGCACATACTGAATCCCTGCATTTGGGTCTGATCTGCTACTGCGGGCGATCAAGGTGATGGCGGAGATTGGGGTTCGATCCCCGCCTTTGACAGCATCCATCCCCGTTCATTACATGTATGGTTACCTGCAATTATTTTTACTTAAGCATCTACTCTAAATATAGCTAACAAAACCTGACCATATATTTAACACTATTATCAACATATAATACATATAGCCTCCTGGTGGTCCAGCGGCAGGATCCCATGCCTTCATTGCCGTGGCCTGGGTTCAATTCCCGGGGCAGGACGCTAACCCAGCCACTGAAGAGTTAACTCTCAGTGCCGGTCCCAAGCCCGGATTAAATGGGAGGGTTGCATCAGGAAGGGCATCCGGCGTATAATTGATCCGCTGTGGCGAGGGTATAATAGTAAAATTTTTTTTTTTTTTTTTAAATAAAATAAAATAAAATTAAGGTTTGACTAACAGGGTAGGATGGTAAAATTATTGCAGCATTCCACTGTATTGCATAGATGTGTATAACATTTGGGTACTGAACAAGACAAATACGAGTCTTCCTGATCACACGCGCACACACACACACACACACACACTTGTCCTCTGATCCTCGCATACCCTGGCGTAGACAATAGAGATGAAGCAGTTTACGCGGGTCATCTGTTCTGAAAGCATCATCTGTGAGTGCTTGTGTTATATATATATATATATATATCCCCACGCTATCTTTTGCGGTAGGGGAAATCAGGCATCAGTGTTGCCAAGAGGAAAGTTGTGAGATCAACCATCGAGTTGAAACAGATTCATTCTTTTTACATTATTTCCAATGGGGAAAAATAATTTGGTTTTCGACCAAATCGGTATTCGACCAGACTTTTGGAACGAATTAAGGTCAAACACCAAGGTACCACTGTATACATCAATTCAAAAGTTTGGGATCACTTAAAAGTTTCCTTGTTTCCAGTTGTGCACCAGAGCATCCTACTTCCTTTTTCTGTTCTGGTTAGAACCAGTTTGCGCTGTTCTGTGAAGGGAGTAGTTCACAGCTTGGTATATAAGATAAGTTCTTACTATGAAAAGAAAGGAAGTTCTATTTTTCTTCCCATTTTGAGCCTGTAAACAAACCCACAACTCCTGATGCTTCATATACTAAACTAACCTAAAGAAGCACTTTTATTGCTAGCATACATGCAAAAGGGTTTTCTAATAATCTATAAGCCTTATAAAATGATTAGCAAACATGATATGAGATTGAAACCTAGGACTGATGGTTGCAGGTCATGGGCCTCGATGGTCTAGATCAATCTGATTAATTTTATGATTTTGAAATGGATAAAAGTGGGGGAAAAAAGGAAATTTCCAACACTAATGAATATGTTGTCTACTTCCTTTAAATCAGCCTCCAGTGCATTCCAGTTACTGCAAAACTCACTTCTCTTCCACATTCCCTGTAATCTTACACACTCTCTCTCTCCTTTATGCTTCACAACAGTACATGAATATAACATTATTTTACACATCACAATAGAAGAAATCTACGCTCGTTAACGGAAATAAAAGCGTCAAGAAAGTCTTGGGAACGTGAGAAACAAAGCTTTTCTTGTGCGTTGGTGTGTTAGTGTGTTGGTGTTGCTGCCATTGTAATAAGGTAGCTATAATAGAAAGCTAATTAAAACTGTGCATAGGGAAAAACACTCACAAATGTGGCATAATGTAGGTAGAAAATTTGACGCACATTTATTCAAATCTGAATTCATTTTGGTTTCAAGTCATGCTATGAATACATAGCTTCAAATTTATAATTTTGATATAAGTATGCTTTTAAGTATGGGTTACTTAATGATGATGAGTTTTATAGTCCAGTTGCTGCAAGTGTTTTAAATATGGAAGCAACTTTTTGGCCTACTATACACTACTCTATCTGGCTTTGTCCTATTCTCAGCTCTCTGCTCTCTCTCTCTCTCTCTCTCTCTCTCTCTCTCTCTCCCTCTCTTCCTTTAAGCGCCTGAGCATGAAGAGCACCTCTGATTTGCGTTCACATCTTTGCACTCCTTAAACTCACCTTTCAGGAGAAGTGCAGTATGTGTAAGTGGCTGTAGACTGTCAGAACAAGTGTGTGTGAGAGTGTGAGCGAGACAGGAAGTGTGTGTTTGTGCATATGGTTATGGTGGTTTGAGGGAGAAGGAAGGTGTGTTCCCAAAAGCCATTAAAGTTTGATTTTCCCACTCCCACACACTTTGAATAATTCAACCTGTCGTTCCTTTTCTTGGTCTTGAGTTCCTGGCATCAGCCCTTCCTCCTTTCCACACTTATTTCTCTCTCTCTCTCCATCTCTCACTCTTTCTCATGCTCCCTTTTTCCTTTCCTCAGCTACCAATGTGCAGATTAATGCTAATATGTTTTCAATATTAGTGACTTCACCGTATCACCTTTAAGACTGATTTAAGACCTGAAGCTCAAGCACATTAAGGTGTAAGCAGATGTACCTACATTAGGAGGATTAAACACAGCTGTGTAGTACAGAACACAGCTTAATTTCATAGGAAAAATGTACCGATAGTGCCTCTGAAATTAAAGTTATTTCTACTGAAACTGTAGCTAATTTAGCAAAGCTACTAAAATGTGATGGAACCCTGGGAGTAAAGTGGAAATAGAATGAAATGAATTAAATATTGTCAATAAATTCTTATTAAATCCAGACTGCTGGGTCAGAACAGGATGGTGTGGAAGGCACTGATGCAGCTGATTACTGATTGGGTTTTAAGAAGGCTGGGTAAAGAAAAGTAAAGCTGTTGCATATAAATCTGTGCAATTAATTTCACTCAACAAATTGTGGAGTGTTTACTGTGTGGCACAATAACCAAGGTTGCCAGATCTCTGTGACAAAAGCAGCCCAATTGTAAGGCAGTGTTTAAAATATTCTGGAGATAATTGAATGTTTAGTACATTGAATGTCTGCAGAATATGTAATCAGTCACACCTCCCAATTCTCCACTCTTTTATGCAACAACATTCCCCCATTTTGTTTTGTTTTTTTGCATCTTCCCACACAAGCACAGGTACCATTTATACGTAGGAGAGAAACCCGCTTCACGTGTTCAGACAGAATATCATCTAATTGTGCTTAAAAAAGCAGCCGTTTGTCCCCAAGTGTGACAAAAGTATTGAAGAGAGAGCTATTAAGCTAGCTAGATGTAAATATATTTTACTCTTTTCTATCTGCCTCTTCTTTGGCTTTTCAAATGATGTTTTGATTTTTTCCTGCTGGATTTGATTCTCCATTTTTTCTTGCCATTGTTCCTATTCTTTAAAAATCCCACTTTTCACCCCCCCCCTTACAGACCAGGTCTTGATTAGTCTTAATAGGGCTTCATGATTTATTTTCCAATTTGTCTGAATCTGTTTCGGCTCTTCCACAGTGAACGAGCCTGTGTGTGTATGCATGTGTGTGTGTGTGTGTGTGTGTGTGTGTGTGAGAGAGAGAGAGAGAGAGAGAGAGAGAGAGAGAGAGAGAGAGAGATGGAGACTGAAGAGGATGAAAGGAGAGAAAGGTGCGACTGAGCAACGGAAACGGAGGAGCAAAATGAAATGACACAAACAACAAAGACACTCTGCACTCTTTCTCGATCTCTCTGACTTCCTCCCTCCCTCTCTCTCTCTCTCTCTCTCTCTCTCTCAATCTTATGCTTTCTGTTATTTCTCAAGGCCATTGGCTGTTTTGCTGCCAGCATGCCTTCACTTTAAATACCCCTCTTTTTAAATATATCTGTTTGGTCCCATTTCTTGCATTTTTCCACGTCAGCTTTCCCCAACCGAATGAAAGAGAGTCTGTAGAAGCTCACTGACTGGGTTTATATTTATTATATTATAATATTATGATCTTACATTCATTATGAACACCTTATTAAATACAGACAACTGAAATAACACTTTTATTTTTTGGTTAAATATGGACACTCAGGGCACATTCAGGAACCTGTTCCATGGTTAATAATGTAGTTCTGCATGGGTTAGAACCAGGGCATGCCCCTAGTACATGTGTAGGACCTGTTGATGATTGAATACGGATGCATCTAGGTAGAATAGGAACCTGTCTAAGGTTATATAGGTACAGGGTCTGGGGTAAAAAGGAGACATGACCTGGGGTAGAAACATGACCTATTCTCGGTTGAATAGATAAATGAATGGGATAGAATTGAAATGTTCCCTGTACGAAGAAGTACATGTCCCTGGTAAGATTGATCCTTGTTTGAATTGCACTTGCATTGTCTAGAACTGGGACCTGTCACTGGTTCTGTAGTGCAGACTGGGTTAGAATTCGGTTCTACCCATTTTTTGATAGGCACATGCTTGGGGTTAGAAAATAGAACTTGCCTGGGGCAGGATTGAGACCTGTCAATTGTCTTCACACCTTAATCCCCCCCGCCCTCTCTTTTTCTCTCTATCTATCTATCTCTTGCTCTCAGTGACAATATTGTTCAGCTTCCAGCATGTAGCAATAGGTTACTGACTTATATTGCTTATAATGCTATCGCATTAGCCTAAAATTGAGTTTTTGTTTTTTTTTTTTTAATTAATATAACATAACAATACGTAAAAACAGGAAAAAATAAGAGCTAGTTTAAGTGCTTCAGGAAAAGTTGGGAAATAATCATAGTGGAATTGGGATGAGTTTGTGGTGGAGTTGGGACATGACCATAGTTGAATTGGGATGAGTTTATGGTGGAGTTGGGACATGACCATAGTGGAATAGGGATGAGTTTATGGTGGAGCTGGGACATAACCATAGTGGAATTGGGATGAGTTTATGGTGGAGTTGGGACATGACCATAGTGGAACTGGGATGAGTCTGTGGTGGAGTTGGGACATGACCATAGTGGAACTGGGATGAGTTTATGGTGGAGTTGGGACATGACCATAGTGGAACTGGGATGAGTTTATGGTGGAGTTGGGACATGACCATAGTGGAACTGGGATGAGTCTGTGGTGGAGATGGGACATGACCGTAGTGGAACTGAGATGAGTTTATGGTGGAGTTGGGACTTGACCATAGTGGAACTGGGATGAGTCTGTGGTGGAGTTGGGACATGACCATAGTGGAACTGAGATGAGTTTATGGTGGAGTTGGGACTTGATCATAGTGGAACTGGGATGAGTCTGTGGTGGAGATGGTACATGACCATAGTGGAACTGAGATGAGTTTATGGTGGAGTTGGGACTTGACCATAGTGGAACTGGGATGAGTCTGTGGTGGAGTTGGTACATGACCATAGTGGAATAGGTGAGTGAGTCCATGGTGGTGTTGGGATGTGCCACTGGTGGAAATTGGATGAGTTCATGGTGAAACTGTATTGTTTCCATGGTGTAAATGGAACATGCCCAAGGGTATGTGGCCTTGATGGAATTGGGAGTCAGAGCTGTCCATGGTAAAAATGAAGTATTGTTATTGTACATTTGGAATGTCTGTTGTCGACCTCTATTGTGTCAGTGGTTAAATTAGTATATGATCAAAGTAGAATTGTCATGTTGTTGTGAGAAAATTGTCCATGGTAGAATTGAGAGATGGACATGGCAGAAACGGGGCATGTTTGTGTCAGTATTGGAGAATCCCCCTGACAGAAAAACAGTTGAATTGAAACCTGCCCATGTGAGAACTGGACTGTCCATGGTCAAACTGGAATTACTAGATGATACATTTGGGCTGTGAGATAAACGATATAATACGTATTTGTTTCTTATACAACAGGGATGTGTGTTCTGATAGAATTGGGATGTGCCCATAGTCAAACTGGGACATGTTCATGACAGAACTGGGAGGGGTTGATTATAGAAATAAGAAATGCCCATGATAGAATTGGGACATTCCCAAAGCAGAATCTTGACATGCCCAATGGTATTTTTTTTTTCTTTCTTTTCTGTCTAATACTTTGACTTGTGCTATTATCAAGTCCCAACAAACAATAAACGAGCTCTATTCATGTAAAAAAAAATAAATAAATAAACACACGTTCTCATATATACTCAATGTTCTCCTCCATACACCCTATATTCCTCTACTCCCACGTTCCTTTTTCATAAGCCACTTTGATGTATAATTAAGCCTTGCTCCATGTCCTTCTTTCCCCTCTTCTCTTTCTTCCCTCCCTTTCCCTGGAGAGGATGAAGGGATGAGAACAGCAGGGAAGAAGGAACTATAAGATAGACAGAAAGAATGAGAGAAAGAGATAGAGAGAGAGACATTTTTGGTGTTCTTCATGAAGCTTAAGTGGAGAGACACGTATTCAGGAATCGTTTCGCTATGCCTAGTTCAGAATGACACTAATCAGATATGTTTCATCATCATGTTTCGTCTCAGCTGGTGGTCAGAAACCATGACCAACACTGAAAACACTCTCCAGGTAAAGAGAGTGTGTGTATTTTGTGTGTGTCTGTTATATAGGAAGGAACTAAAACAGTAACTTTTCATTTTTTCCGGTTCTCGGCGAGGTGCCAGGTTAACATGCAGAACACCTAGGAAGTTTCATGCTCACGCTGAGAGAACATTTACAGAGAGACATGTCGAGGAGAACGGATACAGACATGCACATTACAGAAGAGACAGAAGGACAGATGCAAAAAGAGGGAGGAAAATGGAAAGACGGACAAGACAGGAAGAAAGTGCAAGGAGAGAAGAGAAATGGAAAAAAGGGAGGCAGAAAGAGAAAGACTGGGAGATAATAAGAGGGAGAGAAAGAAAGAGGGAAAGGGTGAAGAAGTAAAAGAAAGGAGAGAAATTTAACCATAGACGTGTGTTTTCACATCTACACGAGAGCTGAGGGAGCAGACAGATGGGGGAAAAACTCATTGAGAGATTTATAGGTTATTGAATGTTGGGGAAATGCATTTGTGATTATTTATATCAGAAATTGGACATGGAATTTATCTCTGCAACTCTGTGGGCTGCTCTCACCAAACCCAATCTCACGGACAATTTGTAAGAATTGTAACAAGCTGGAGCGAGTTTATTGGTTTGCTTATAAATGAAGCGAAAAACACAGAGGCTCACCTGCCCCTTGTGTTTGCATTGACCAATCAGAACTTCTGCTATATCAATCTGTGCATTCTTGTTAAGGCTTAGTTATCAGATTGAAGCTAAAATCGAACAGAAGTTTGTTTACTCCTATGTCTGTCTGGCAGCCTGTGCATCTCTGCTGCATCTCACGTGGTGCATCTCAAGACTCTCTCACAGAAACACACATATGCATATGCACTCATGCGCTCCAAGACACGCATGCATGCATGCACACACACTTACACACACACACACCATTCATCTTCGGTTTTGTCAGATAACAGGCGTGGAATGCAATCACTAGAGAAAAACACCTCACACACACGGATTCTCACAACATCAGGATGGCGTATAAAATCACAGAGCGTGATCTACTAGTGTTCTCGTGTGTGTGTGTGTGTGTGTGTAAAACAGAGAACAAATTTAGTCATGTGTACATACTGTAAATTACACATGGCTACATACACTCTCTACACAGCACTCTGATATCCTCAGCATGACAAGACGGGCATTACGGTTTTAAACTGTGTGAAAATACACAAGACAAAAATAAGAGTAAACCATTTAAAAGTAAACCGGTGATATTTTATAGTCTGGTATAGATAATCATCGGTAAACCTAGGAGCAGGTGTGAGAAAAGATGTTGTTGTTGTTGTTTCAGCTGCTCCCTGTTCAGATCATTTGGTCCGCATGTTTTGATTTGGCACAGGTTTTACGCCGGATGCAAAAAAACTTTGCATTTTATCTAGGCTTGGGACCGGGACTAAGAAGTAACTCTTCAGTGGCTGGGTTAGCTCCCTGCCCAGGAATCGAACCTGGGCCATGACAATGATAGCACGAGATCCTGCCCCTGGACCACCAGGAGGCTAGGTTACAAAATATAAGGTGAAAATCATAGACAGACTTATTAATAGTACTCTGCATTTTATTAAATCTTTCATAAATGCAAGAACAAATTTCCTTTAGTCTGTATTTATTGGTTCTGAAAATGAGAACTGAAATTTTGATACCCTGAAAGACATTATAATTCTGAATTTTTACATTTTTTAAAACAGTTTCATTTGTAAAAAATACTTTTATTTCATAGATTAACATATGTGCCTTAAAGCCCTTAAAATGATCCTCTAAATTATTGCACTTCTTCATGCTCATTATCAGCTCAGTAGAAAAGTCCAGATTTGACATTTCCAAACTTTTTTTTTTCCCCCAAAGAAATAAAATTGCATGGAGATTAAGCATGGAGGTTGTCTACAGAGACAAAAGCGAGTGAGAGCCAAAGTCTGAGGAAAAACTGTGGCAAGTCCCACTGATTTCTGAAAAAACTGTACCTATGAGAACTGCTGCAGTTTTCAAGCCATACGATCACACAGGGCACTGATTTTTATTCTTTTTTAGCTAACACTAAATAGACATATTTAAAGGTCAATTTCAGAAGCTTTACCTTTTTTATTATTATTATAGCAGCCATGGAAACATTTTTTTTTTTTTACATCCAGCTCTTGGCATTTATTTCTCAGGAGCTTCATGAGGAGACCAGCTGCATTTCCAACAGTCTGGAAGAAGTTCCCACATGCTGAGCTTCTGTTGGCTGCTGCTTCCTAAAGAAATACACTTGTTGTGGATCGTAAAAAAATAATTCAAACTAGCGTGTCCAAAATTTGGATTGGTGCTGCTTAGGTAGGTAGGTAGGTAGGTAGGTAGGGAAATAGGAGAGAGAGAGAGAGAGAGAAAGAGAGAGAGAGAGAGAGAGAGAGAGAGAGAGAGAAATAGACAGACAGAAAGAAGATAGGTAGGTAGGTAGATAGGTATGTAGGTGGGTAGGGAAATAGAGAGAGAGAGAGAGAGAGAGGGATAGACAGACAGAAAGAAGATAGGTAGGTAGGTAGGTAGGTATGTAGGTGGGTAGGGAAATAGAGAGAGAGAGATAGACAGACAGAAAGAAGATAGGTAGGTAGGTAGGTAGGTATGTAGGTGGGTAGGGAAATAGAGAGAGAGAGATAGACAGACAGAAAGAAGATAGGTAGGTAGGTA